>NC_051450.1:1247084-1262197 GCF_001649575.2 Kryptolebias marmoratus
ATTTGAGATTTTCATTTGTTGTCATTTGTAATCATCAAAATTAAACAAAATAAACATTTGAAATATATGAGTTTGTATGTAATGTATGAATATCATATACAAGTTTCACTTTTTAAATGGAATTACTGAAATCAATCTACTTTTTCATGATATTCTAATTTTATGACCAGCACCTGTATATGCCACATAATTAAAAAGTATGTAGCAGTGACTCAAAAATAACATTACTCAATCCCATGCTATGCTATCCTAATGCTCTGTCTGGACTGTCATGGTGTTGTATCATACTTGTTTTTATGCGTAATATATGTTGTAATCACTTGCCTTTCTTATCTGTCTCATTAGTGTTGTGTATAAGTAGTGCATTTTTTTGTGGTTTTGGCAGATGTACTGCATAAGTACATTATTCACCATGTCATGTGGTTGCGGGGACTTACAGATTATATTGTTAGAGCATATTTGCTGTTGTAAAAGTACCAACATCATTTACACAATGTTTTTTTAGGTTTGTGTACTACAACCAGTTGCATGATGTGTATCAATATAAACCCAACATTTTCTACTTGCCATTTAGTTCACAAACATGAACCTGGAAGAAACTGGTCTGTAAGTTAGTTATTATGGGTTTGGTTTGGACTTTAGTTGAAAACAGGGACAATAGAAGTAGGTAGAGACCGTCGCTAGATGCTGGGAGAGGATTGCAGTCTGATTATTACCACAGGCTCATAGAAGAACCTCAACAAGAGGATGCAGGTGAATGTCACAAATTGGCCAAATTCAAGATGGCCACCACAGCCAATTAACCTCAGAAAACAAACAACAATAAAATAAAATATAATAATCCACTCAATTTTCTAGATATTGTGCTAAAATAATAGGTTGTAGATAAGAGTCATTTACAACCCATAATGCATAATGATCTTACTGTGTAAGATCTTTGCTTATAACTAGGCTTTTAGTTTTTAAATAATCTGACATAATTCACTGTTTTAGGGGATTATTTTTAGATAATTACACATTAAGAATACAAAATTTGTTGCAAGTGAAACTTAAATAGCATTTAAATAAGCACTGAGACAGCTGATACATCATTATATGTGTTATCTTAGAACAAGAGCCATGCATTGACCTATAGTGTTTTGTTTGTTTCTTTCATTTATTTCAGCTTATATCCCATGATTAAGAAAAAAATATCATAAAGCTCGGAATACACTGGCTAAGAGCTTCACTGTCTGTCTCTCATGATTCATGCTATCACTGATGCAACAGCCTGCAAAGTGAACTACTGCAGCATATTATTCTAGACGTACAGTAAAAGTGCACTCTCAATAACTCATGCTCTGCAGGACTGTGTCCATATGAAGTGAAATAGATGAATCCTAATGATTTCTTCATTATTTACCATCTTGGTCTCCAGTTTGACATCGAAGTACGACAAGTATACCTCCCAGCTTTCAGCCAGGGAATACTAAATGGCAGACTGAAACTTCCAAACCAATTAGAGTCATGGTGAAATCAGTTCGGATGGTGTCAGCAGGTTGAGTCATGCACATTAAGATATCATGAAGAGAAATGCTACAGTATGATGACTGACACTTGTGCAGTCAGAAGTCTTAAGCAGGAGAATGGGAACATTAGATTGGTGTTGTCGCAGCTTGTCATTTAAATGTATGAGTCAATAAAAAAGGTTGAAAGGGAAGTGTTTCTCAGGGACCTGCTGGAACAGAAGTCAAGGTGTGGCAGTCTCTGGGCAGGGTTGTGTTATATGACTGTTATCACTTGTTTCCCTTGAGAATTAATTAAGCACATACATTTTGATGGCTAGAAGTAAATTAAACAAGGTTTTCTGAGTTTAAATTATTTTAATAATCACCAACTGCCATAAGGCAAAAGGCATCACAGCCAACTGATCTTAGAATAGTGATAACTCACGTACTTTTAGAGATATTGAACTAAAATTTGATGTGGTTGTAGCTAAGAGTTATTCATAACACATACTACAAAATGTAAGATATAGCACATGACGTTATTTTCAAGGTTTGATTAAAATGATTACAACTCTGTCATTGATTTTAGTTTAAAATTTTGACATGAAAGGCAGTGAGCGATATGCATTTCTTCTGGGAATGACAAGTCATTCATTTTAAATTTTGTTTTAAAATTGTTCATTATATCAGTAAGTAAGAATAACTTACATTCATATCAGTTTAGCCACCAGCATCACAGCATCATGGACTGTGTCACGGACTACATTAACTTCTGTGTGGAGAACACTGTACCCACCAGGACAGTATGGTGCTTCTCCAACAACAAACCCTGGATCAACCCTGAAATAAAGGGTCTTCTCAAGGAGAAGAAGAAAGCCTTTAAATCAGGAAACAAAGCAGAGCTGAGAGCTGTGCAGATGGAGCTAAGGAGGATGATCAGGGATGGAAAGAACAACTATAGGAAAAAGATGGAGGATCAACTGCAGCAGAGTGACATCAGTGGGGTGTGGAGGAGCCTGAAGACGATATCAGGCCACAAACCAAACCCCCAGGCTATGGGGGACTTACAGTGGGTGAACGACTTGAACCAGTATTTTTTTAGGTTTGATAGTCCATCCACCCCTCCCCTGCTGCCACCTCCACCCTCTGCTGGCTTCTCTTCACAGGATTTCACACCTCTCAGCTCCCGACCATCCCGACCATCATCACCCCCACTCATCCCAGAGGACTCCACTTCACAGTCTTCCTCTTCCACCCCCATCTTGTGTCTCTCAACTCTGCAGGTGAGGAACGAGCTGCGGAAGACCAAGGCGCGAAAGGCTCCTGGTCCTGATGGCATCAGCTCCAGGCTCCTGAGGTGCTGTGCAGATGAACTATGTGGCATCATGGGATTCATGTTCAATCTGAGCCTGAAGCTGGAGAAGGTACCACAACTGTGGAAAACCTCCTGTGTGGTACCTATACCAAAGACCAAACATCCAAAGGACCTCAGTAGCTACAGGCCGGTAGCCCTGACGTCACATCTAATGAAGTCCTTCCACTGCAGTTTGGCTACCGGCCTGGCATCGGGGTGGATGATGCAATCATCTACCTCCAGCACTGAGCTCTAACTCACCTGGAGCAGCCTGGAAGCACTGTGAGGATCATATTCTTTGATTTCTCCAGTGCTTTCAACACCATCCAGCCAGAACTTCTGAGGGACAAGCTGGAGCTTTCAGGAGTGGACCACCATATGTCACAGTGGATTCTGGACTACCTCACGGACCGCCCACAGTATGTGAGGACACAGGGCTGTGTCTCGGACACACTGGTCTGCAGTGCTAGCACCATTCCTCTTCACCCTCTACACTGCAGACTTCACCATCAACACCCCACACTGCCATCTGCAGAAGTTTTCTGATGACTCTGCCATAGTCGGCCTCATCACAGGTGAGAACGACTCAGAGTACAGACAGTGGACTCAGGACTTTGTGGACTGGTGCCAGCGAAATCACCTCATGATCAACGCTGCTAAAACCAAGGAGCTGGTGGTGGATTTCCGCAGGCACAGACCCACCTCACTCACACCGGTGAACATCCAGGGAATGGACATTGAGATAGTGGACTCTTATAAGAACCTGGGTGTTCACCTGAACAACAAACTGGACTAGACTGACAACACGGACACTCTCTACAGGAAGGGTCAGAGCAGACTCTACCTGCTGAGGAGGCTGAGGTCTTTTGGAGTGCAGGGAGCGCTCCTGAAGTCATTTCTTTGACACTGTGGCGGCATCAGCCATCTTCTACGGGGTGGTTAGCTGGAGCAGCAGCTTATTTGCAGCCGAAAGGAAGCGGTTAGACAAGCTTATTAGGAAGGCCAGTTCTGTGCTTGGATGCCCCCTCAACACAGTGCAGGTGGTGGGAGACAGAAGAACTCTGACTAAAATAACATCACTGATGAACAATGTCTCATGCATGAAGCTGTGGCTGAACTGGAGAGCTCCTTCAGCGACAGACTGCTGCATCCGAGGTGCACCAAAGAGCGTTATCGTAAATCCTTCCTACCTGCAGCTGTGAGACTTTATAACCAGCACCATGCCCAAAAATCACAATAAGTGTTTACATACCTGCTGCTGCACAATCATTTGTACTGTGACTATTCATTGTAATTATTCAACCGAACAAATATTTGCACTACTACACTGCTGAAATTGCACACCTGTGTTTCTGCACAAGAAACACAGGATTTTAATAGTCTACTGTCTCTAAAACAAAACATTGTTTTCTATTCTTACACAATTCTTATATTACATTTTGCACCTTCTATTATTAGTCGTATCATGGCTAGTCAATGTTAATTTTTGTTTTTGTGTGTACTATCCATAGTTTATAAAGTAACTAGTGTGTGAACCTTTGTACTGATGCTGCTGTGACACATAAATTTCCCCTCAGCGGGACAATAAAGGCTATTTCTATTCTATTCTATTCTATTTCTATTTCTATTCTACTCCTGAAACATAATGCAATATTTGGAGCTTACTTTTTGAACTAGCTGAACCTTTTGCTTCTATTTAGAAAAGTGATGTTGGGGCCAAGCAAGGGCCACCTTCCATTATTAATCAAATCCCTCTCTAACACACACACAAACTGTAAACTCAAGAAGCGTGTTAGTGTTCTTTCTTCCTCTGCTTAGCTAAACACACAGCCTTCATCGTTTTCACAGTCTGCATGACAGCCTCCTGTCCAGGGAGCTGTTACTCCGGCAAGTGACTTTTCTTTCCGGTCGTTTGTGGAAATAATAGCTCACACAGGCCAGTACTCCACAGTGACCAAGGCTTGTTATTCCTAGCAACAGCCTGAGCTGCTCAGATCATTAGTCAGAATCATGGATGCAAGGGAGGCCCCGAAACCCTGAGTTTAATCAGGATCTGCAACTAGAATTCAGATGTTTAGCGAAGTAATAGATATGCTCAATGCCACACGTTGACATTTGAGCTCACGGCCACAAACAAAACAAGTTAAATCAATTAGTTTTAAAATGGATACCATCTTTTGTCTAACATTTTTGTATGGCTCTTAATATGTTCATAACGTCCACATAGAACTAAATTTTGTAGGTTGGTATTAAAACATGCAGAGCCACCATTAGCCTTTTAACAGTACTTCAAATTAGTTTCCAAGCAGAATACTAAATGTCTAACAGAATTATTTAAGTGCATCTTACTGCCACTAAAAACCAAAACAAAACTTTAAAACATTTTAAAATTCCTGTGTAGCTTTGTTTCATCTTGAATGGATTTTAGGATATACAAGTGTGAAATTTACCTACAGTATATACAGTATAATGCTTAAGAATCTGTGTGTTTATTTTCTTATAAAGTTGCTTGACCAAACCCAACACTAACCCTAACCTGAAATTTTATAAAGATTTTCAACCTGTAAACTAAGCTCATTATAGCAATCTTCACTCTCTTGTAGAAAAAATATTTTGGAACACCCTCCGTGTAATTTAGCTTCTTTTTACAATATTTATATTTTCAATTTTTCCTACATACTACCTTCTAAGTGTGACCTGATACATGTGCCACCTACTGAATGCTCTTGTGGAGCAGAGTGCAGGACTTCATTGGCAAAGTCTTTCCTCTAGGATGTTCAGCTCTGTAGAGATGGTTTTATTCTTGATTTACAATCTGTTTCGCCCCATTAGGTCTATGAGCACTTTTGTATCCACAGCTCTGAGGTATGTGTGTATGTCAGTGTCTATACATTCTGCAGGGAGATAGAAAGAATGAAAGAAAGCTGGAGAAGGAGGGGTTGTTGAGATGATAGGGGAGGCTTCCAAGGCCACTGCAGAGCAAGCTTCTGAGCATTGCATCAAGCCTATGTTTATTTCATAAACTTTCTCCCCCAGCTGTCAGTCTGAGAGAGATTCTACATGCTCTCCACCTCCCCCTCCTCAGCTACCCACTGGGTAAATAAGCAGCAACACACCTGCAAAACTGGCGCCCTCACATGAAATGGGAACATCTGCCAAATAACGAACAGCCTCTTCAAAATGATACTGAAGTAAAAACTTGATTTAAAACACAGATGCCAGATTCTGGAATTTAAAAATGTTTTTGTTGCTCTAAAATCCATATTTTTATTTGTTTAGAAATGCAGACAAAGATGTATTAATAGAGTCAAAGAGCTCTTGTTCAGATAAAAGGTCAAAAAGGGACATTGGCCCTAATAAAACAGTTAAGCATCAATCTGCAGGGCTATACTTCACTCTGCTCTCCTTGGTATCTGCTGATGAGAGATGTATAACGGAGGCGGATATAGAGGTCTAAAGGCCCCCTCATCCCATGGGTCCCATCACCCTCTCTACTCATGTGGAAAATATAGGAAAAACAAATGCTTGGATCTTCGCCCTGAGGCCAAAAATCCTATTGACACAGTCTCTCCTGCATTTATTTGGAGCATGGCATTTATTCATACCCACTCTATGACATATCTGCCTTTTGCACTGTTTATGTATGAGTGTGTAACTTAGCCTGGGCTGGTTCTCCACGCTGCCTCCTGGTCTTATGTAAATAGAGCTGTCAGCCACTTGTTATGGCCAGGCTGGGAGTCATCAGTAGGCCCTGGCAGTCTCTGGGTCCCTGGCCTCTGTGTGATTCATGGCTGGCTGGGGGACAAAGATGAAAGGGAGGGAGGGGGTAGTTCATCTCTGCCCAAATCCAAACAGTGTGTGGAAAGGAAGGAGGGGGAAGTGTAAGAGAGGAGGGCGGGAAGAAAAGGAAAATATGGTGGCAGTGAGTGTGTTTGGAGGGGAGGACAGAGTGATGGAGTGAGGAGATGCTTTAAGTGGATTGGCAGTTTCTAAAGAGACAAATGTTGCAGAAGAGTTTGGGTACATTGAGCCGAGGATGAACTCAGCGAGTTTTCCTGATTGTCTCCACCCCCCACCCCCACCCATTTTCCTCCTCATCTCCGTCACTGTCACTCCAATCATCATGGCGGTTCATCCTTCCTGCACTCTTGGCCTCATTATTTTCTCTTCCCGCATCTCTCCCTTACTTTGCCTCACCCTCCCCTTCCTCACTGCATTGATTGGCATGAACCAATTTCTAAAACTTTAATTTCCACTAAACCCCAAGGAACACATTGCCTCCAACAATTCTCATGTTCGACTCAAAGTTGCTGTGCAGTGAGGACTCATAATGATACGGGGGAATGGAATCCATGGTGGGTTTTGAATATTATAAACATTAGCTAGAGGTGAATTTGGTATCCACTGCTGAACATCCCTTTAATTGCCATATAGCTGAATTTTGACTTTCTGGAAGCTAAATTATAAACCACCAGACCCACTGAAGTAATAAATAATGAACTTTTGCATTAAAATAATTGAGTATGAAGAATTCTATACAGGCAGTATCCTGGGGCAGCTACAGTATTGTTATTAACTTCTATCACTTTTCTGATTAAATCATAGCGATCACTGAATGTAATTATAAATAACCACGGTTGATTTTAACCAAAGTGCTGACAGTCACTAAAACAACTATGTGTATCTTTTTGTGGCACACATTGTGTTTGTTACTGTTGATTAAAGATTCCAGGGTTAATTCTCCTTGAAAAACAAAAGTGATATGCAACTAATTATCCTTGATAAATAGCATTTTGAGGGAATTTAACTGCCGTCTAGATGGAGGTCATTAAAGTTACATTGGTACCTTAGCAGACCAAATCCATAAACAGCACTATGTTGACAATAACAAATCTAGTCCCCATCTACACTACTTTTGATATTTTTCCAGTGGATTTTTATAAAATCAAAAAGTTTATAAAATCAAAAATCCATTCACAAGTAACAAATGACAATATATATACAAATGCTGAAATGCCCATGCCACACCAGTAGGTGGTGAGAACCTTCACATTAACAGCATTAAGATACAAAGAAAGAACATTAACAGCTTGACTAAAGATTCACTCAAAACAAGCTGTAGCTTTTTTTATTTTTTAAATTTTCTTTCTTTTTTTTATTTGATTCTCTCAAGATCCCATATTATCCCAAACACTGAATAGTTTTATTTTGTTATCTGGAGAATTCAGTCCTGTGTTTTATTGAGACTGTGTGACTTATCTGATCTGTCATTAAAAAGAAATCATTTTGTTTTATGAGGACTTTGAAATTACAGGAAAGCAAAATTTTCTAGACTGAAATAGCTAAATATTTTTTTCATTGAGAAAATAAACTGCACAACTTTCATGGTGTTACGGTTTTGTGTTAAATTTTATGTTTAAAGTTTGATTTTATTAGATTTATAGTTTATTGGGGGTAGTTTATTTGTTGTCTGCCTTGTGCTATTTTTGTATCTTAGTCTACAGAGGTTATTGGTTGGTCTTCCTTCCAGCCCCTCTCTCACCTGTTTTTTATCTGTATTCTTAGAGACTTCCTCAGTTTTTGGTCACATTCTTAGTGTTCATTCAAGGTATGAGAAATGATAATATATTAATAACTTGTTATTTCAAGAAAATGTCTTAAAAATAAAAATATAGAAATAAAATAAAACATTTACAAGCATGGCTTCCTTTATTTACTGTACAAATACAAATTTACTAACTTGTTATTTCAAGAAAATGTCTTAAAAATGTCTTAAAAATAAAAATATAGAAATAAAATAAAACATTTACAAGCATGGCTTCCTTTATTTACTGTACAAATACAAATTTACTAATCCAAATTGTAAGAAAGATGTGCAAATGGGATACAGCTATGGCTTCTTTGGCATCACCTTTACTCAGTAACTCAGATAATAACCATTATAAAATTTTAAAATGTAAAGATGAGGGACTGCATTGATGCAAAGATTCAATCCAATATGCTGGTTTCCTGAAATGGATAACTTCTTACTAAGTGGCATTTAGTAATATCATAAATGTGATTGGGATGTATTATAATTGGATAAAATTGGACTATATGTAATTAGATTTGAATATGGATCTGTTTTAGACTGAACTGGTTTGCCTAAAATTTTATTTGACTTGGACTTTTGCTCTTTTTGTATTGTGTCCTGAGGGAACTTTTGTTGTAAATTAATGGTACATAAATAAACTCAATTAAATTTTAATTAAATGAATTAGTGATAGCCTGTTATTTGTCTGCACATTGAGTCTAAACTGATGTCGCACATGATTTTAGAGAGAAACAATACCTGCAGGGGAAGGGGTTTATCTGTCATTTATCGAAGAGTTGTTATGCTATTACTGATAGTTTTTTTGTCACCTATGCTGAGATGCTCTTCTGTAGACACTGGAGTTCTGCAGTTGACAATAAGCATGAAGTTGTCAGATGTGGCTTTGAAGTCGTTTTGCTGATCCTAAAAATGCAACGCTTGAGGGGAAATTCACTACATTAATAATCACATTAAAGTATGAGTGTTACACCTGCAGCTTTTTTAAAGAGTGTTTTTATTTGTTTTTCATTTTGTCACGTGGAGACTCACTGACTACTTTCAGTGTCTCCTTTAGATCAGCCTTATACAGTAGTGGTGGAATAAATTTGGATTAATTGCAGCCTCAGTGCCAACTCGCTTCGGTCTTTTTTCTGCTCTGTGACCGCTGGGACGTGAGCGAAGAGATCATCTGCCACCTCTTCCTTGCACTGTACATCCCTTGTCATTGCACTGCACAAGTCTTGCCGGCTAAAACAGAGGTAATTAAATGTCTCAGCTCTCATTTAAAATACAGCTGTCTACTGCCGAGCACCACAGCTCCACTAAGCGAATGTAAATTTTTATTTCATGGTGCTGAGAGAGGAAGGCTGTTCTCCCGGAGCCACCGTGCCCCTGCCAGCGCAGCACGGAAAAAACTGCTCCCCCAAAATAACTGTCCTTTTGTTTCCTGCAGAATTACATAGGGGAATGGTCCATGAGTTATATAATTTGCAGATTAGGTGCAGTCATTGGTCTGTTGGTTAAAACCAGGAACAGTGGGGCTATTCAGGTGCTTATTCACCCCACCGCCACCCCCCACCATTTTTAAAAGGAAGAGAGTATATGGCAGGTTTTAGAGATGGTAACTGGATTTTAATTAGCTTTTCCTTTAAAAAAAAAAAAAAAAAGCTCAGAAGCTCGTCCAAGATTAACAAGGCAAAACTTTTTGTGAGGTTAACCACCAGTTGACATATGGTACACATTTCCTCTCTGGTAAGAAGAACAATGGTTTTGCTGATTTTAAACACTAAACCAGATTAAATACAGTAAGCCTCAAAATAGTGTTATATGCTGAGGAACTCATGAAGCTAAAGTAACTGTGCTTTAAGGGGATAGTTCAGTGATTTTAAAGTGTGATTATGTGGAAAGGTTATGAACTAATATTATCTTACCTGTTTTAGATAGCTCTATGAACAACCTCAGTTAAGACAAGATTCTCACCATATTGACAAGCTAATGCTTAAACTGTGGCTTCCTAGCTGTTACTGCAAATATTATTTTTTTAAACCTTTACACTGCTGTCATATTCACATTACATGGTTAGTGACATAGAAGTCTATGAATATTTTTTTTCCTTTTCTCCTTACCTCCTGAGCCACTGCCACCCCTAACTGCTAACTCTAACTTCATCTATATAGCTCCTTTTTGTCTTTTTACTTGCAGCTGCATCTCTAACATCCTTCTGGTCCATTCCGCCGAATCAGTGCCATTTCCATGCCCAGGAAATTACATGTATAAATGTGCGTAAAAAATAACTGTAAAATACATTTTATTATTAAGCATGTCTTGTACATTGACCTAATTGAAAATTGAATATATATAATTAAAAACATTCATAAAAACTACCAGGAACACTGAAAATCTAGTCTATGTTACCTGTCCCCACTCTTTAACTACCCACTTTACCATGAAATATGATAATTAAAATCCTTCAGAGATGTAATCTTTTTGAAATTTTTGTGTGACTCCAAATCCCATCTATGCTTTAAAAATACTTTTTTCAAAATAAATCTATAATATTTAAATCAAAATACACATTTTAATTGTGTCCGTAAGTTTTCACTCACCATAACATATTACCCCTAGTCACATGTTCAACAGGAAGTTGCATCAGTTGGATCTTCTGAAGGCCATGGACAGACCAAAAGTAAAAGTTCCCTCTCTTTTTTTGTTGTATATTTGATCATATTTTAACTATGACTGAGGAGGCCAAGCTCAATGTTCTGTCCTGTTACCTAAAATAACTCTTAGATGTTATTAGTTCATTTCTAAAATAAAAGTTTTGGGAAAATTACTACAATGTGCTCAGTATCCTTGTGTTATTAGCTATATTTCACATTTTTGCTAATTCTGTGTTAAAAATTCAGTCCTGTTACTTTCAGTCATGGTACTCATATAAAGAGTAACAGGACTGAGTGCCAGTAATAGTAAACCTCTGGTTTGTTGATTTATTAGTGTTAATATTAGTCAGTGTGATACTATTCACCTTTTCTAAGATTTGCAGTTGAAATTACTGAAGTTGTTGAGATTTAAGATTAGTTTTATAATGTGAATACCATATTTATAGGGAAACAATCCACCACTAAGTGATGCAGAAAAGCAGCGACGCTATTGTGCACGATGTGATGGTGACACAGAGACGAGAGAAAGATATTTAGCAAAGGAATGAGAAAAACACAGGGAAGACCTAGAATCAGGCAAGAAGAAAAGAATCAATAATATAAGTGAGAGAGAAAAGCGCAGACAATGCAAAAAGTGGAGGGAAACAGGAATCAAAAACAGGAAAGAAGCTCTACAACACCTCATCACTCCTCCACACAGTCCCCAGCTATCACCAGGGCAAGTTGCAGATCCACAACCAAGCACTTACAGGTGTAGTTTATGAAATGGGTTAAATGTCAAAGAATATCAGGTACTAGTCATCAGGTCATTACAAGTCCTTCTCTGCCTCCTTAGTGTCAAGCATCTTGTACAACTCATCATATGCCTCCTGTTTTGCCTTTGCTACCTCCCTCTTTGTTCTATGTTGCATCTCCCTATATTCCTGTCTACTCTCTTCAGTCTTCTCATTGTCTCATTTCTTCTCGGCTAACCTCTTCCTCTGGATAACTTTCTGCACTTCCCTATTCCACCATCAGGTTTCCTTATCATCTTTTCTATATCCAGATGACACACCAAGTACCTTCCTGCCTGTCTCTCTAATGACTGTTGCTGTAGTAGCCCAGTCATCTGGAAACTCTTTCTTACCACCCAGTCTTTAACAGCTCCTTTCTGAACCTCTCACAACAGTTTTCTTTCCTCAACATCCACCATTTGGTCCTCTTCTCTGCCTGTACTCCTTTCTCCTTCTTCACCACAGCAGTCATTCTACACACCACCATCTGATGCTGTCTGGTTATGCTCCCCACTGCCACAATCTTATAGTCCACAATCTCCCTCAGGTTACCTCTTCTAAACAGAATGTAGTCTTCCTGCATTCACCTGCCTCCACTCTTATAGGTCACCCTCCTTCTTTTGATAATAGATGTTGACTACAACTATTTCTATCCTATTGGAAAAATCCATCACGATCTGTTCTTCCTGGTTCCTTTCCTTGACATCAAACCCACCTATCATCTCCTCACTCCTCTGTTTCCTTCACCAACATGTCCATTCAGATCTGCTCCGATTACCACTCTCTCCTCCCTGGGAATACAGTCTATCACTTCATCAAGATCCTTCTAGAACATCTTCTTTTCTGCATCACATTCAACCTGTGGAGCATAACCACTGACAACACTGAAAACATCAGACCTTCTACTTCTACAATCAGACACGTCACCCTTTCTAACACTATCTTTATCTAGACTACATTCCTTGGTAACTCCTCCTTCAGGACCACCCCTACTCCATTTCTCTTCCTATCCTCACCATGGTAAAAGAGCTTAAACTCTGCCCCAATGCCAAAGACTTTGCTTCCCTTCCACTTAGTCTCTTGCACACATAATACATCTACCTTCCTTCTCTGCATCGTGTCATCAAGCTATCTATCTTTGCCTGTCATTGTCTCTATGTTTAGAAATACCATGTCCTACATGCTTGACTTTCCTCTTCTCCCTCTATCTTCTAGAACGTTTTCCTCTTCGTGGTCTTCGACTAACAGCAGCACAATATCTGCCAACACCCTGTTTGTCAACAGCACTGGTGGAGGTCTATGTTTACCAAAACCTCAACCAATCCAGTATGGTGTGGCTTGAATGGACTCACAAGTTCGTTTTGGCAAAAGTGTTTACGCTTGTTGCCCTTTTTGACACAACACTCACCATTTATCTGTGCTTGGGAAAAATACACTGGCTTGTGCTCCCTAGTGGCTAGTTTAACTCTGTGAATATTTGCAAGTACAAATAGCAGTACTTCAGGTGCAACAAGGGGCAATTCTGTTAGAATTTTTTTAATATTTCTACTGGATAAACTAATTTCAAATAAATATGGAATTGTGTATTTTTTTATTTTTTTTAATGACCATGTAATGCAAAATTGACAGTGGTGCAAAAGTTTATAAAATGTAATTTACATGAACTGCTATAATTTTTTTTTTTAGATTGTAACTGTTTTAACATGGTAATTACACAAAAAAAAATACACAAAACATCACATCAGAATGGCCAGAATATGCCTTTAATGTTACTTTCTGTTCAGGAAGCAAAGATTATCTTAAAATGTTAAACAGGTTTGGAAATTTGTAATGAGGGAAAAAAAACAAAACAAAACAAAACCAAATGTTATTATATCTACAAGACACATAAAACAACTTGTGATTTTGTTTTTCTGTATAGGTTCTCATATGAATCTTTAGATTACAACAGAAGTCTCACAAACAAAAGTAGAATAAGGAAAATGTTGATACACTTCATAAAAACTTTTAACTTAAAATTCAGGCAAAATGAGGTTGTGCAGCTGTAGTTACTTAATTCAGTGGAAAGACACAATTTAACATGAATCAGCCTGAGGCAATTCTAACAGCTTTAATAATATACATGAAAATATTCTGAGAATAGTGGGAAACAGGACTTTGAGTTCTGTCCTTAGAAGACTGAGTATCCTATCATCTACAGTTTATGTTCTCATTAAAAGATTTCAATAATCTGCAGAAATTTCTGTGCACACGGGACAAGGCCCCTGATCTTTGGGCTCTCATGTGGCACTGCACTACTGTCTGATTCTGTTATGGATGTCAATGCATGGGCTCAGGAACACTTCCACATATTGTCTGTAAACACAGTTCACTGTGCCATCCACAGATGCTGATTAAAGCTCTGTCATCTAAAGAAAAAAAAACATGTGAACACCATCCAGAAACGTTACTGTCTTCTCTAGGACAAAGCTCTGCAATTTCCCCAGATGTAGATCAGAGAAGGTGCTTCCATTTAAATAAAGCAGAGTATTTCATGTTGTCAATGTTGTCAACATATCTCTCTCTCTCTCTCTCCGGCTCTCTAGCCGGACATGATAAGTTGATCTTATAGCTGGTACTGATAAAGCATTTTTGACGAGTACGTGCATGATACGAGTAAAACTCGTCAATATCCGTGATGGTTCTGAAGTAAAATCCTTATTGGGTAACTGATTGTTTTCAAGATCTGTGATTGGCCAGTCACAGAGCGCCTGCCCCTCTCTGCACACACATACGTCTCTGCAGCGAAAGCTGTGCATTTGACAAAACATAGTTGAAAATGGCTCGTGTCATGTTAGTCACTGCCTCCACTCCAGTTGCTTTTTGTTTTTTTTTATCATCTGCTTTCTCTAAGTTTGGCTGGTGGTATGTCACGCCCACTTCCAGGTTTTATATATATATATATATATATATATATATATATATATATATATATATATATATATATATATGCAAGAATTTGCATTTTGCACTATTGGATGTTAAGAAGGTTCTAAGTAGAGCTTCACAATGTTAAAAGAAGAAATCAGCGTAAGAGACAAAAACTTTTGAGCGGGGAATAATTCAAAACTGCATTTACACTCAAACATGATTTTTTCAGCTGATCAAAAGTTTAAGACCATAGCTAAAAAAAAAACCGAAAACCCCCCAAAACAGAAATCAAAGTGTCAAAAAAAAGGACTCAGTAATGAGTAGCTCCACCATTCTTGTTGATGACTTCAAACAATC
>NC_051450.1:1263316-1309830 GCF_001649575.2 Kryptolebias marmoratus
GTTATGACGTTCCATGTATGCTTTCCCTGCCAGCATCTTGCACCCTGCTGTTATGTGCTGGACTGTCTCAGGGGCCTCCTTGCACAACCTACACCTTGGGTCTTGTCTGGTGTGGTAGATCTGAGCCTCTATTGCTCTAGTGTTTACGGCCTGTTCCTGGGCGGCCAGGATGAGTGCCTCTGTGCTGTCCTTGAGTCCAGCATGCATCACAGGACATCACATCACAGGAAAACATGCAATGATGCAAAGAACGACAGTTATACTTAGGCTAGGAGTAATCCATTTGTTGGTGTTGAGTCAGAAATGGAGATGTGGAGGATTGCTGAGTTCTTGAGGTACATTTTGAGATTTCATTTTTATGGCAGGGGCATGCAGTCTGAAGTTGTGTCGACTACCCCTTCTGTCAATCATCTCAGCAAAAAACACCAGACCAGATCTATAATTCAACTACATGGGAGCTCATACAATTCATAAGGGCTGGTGTTTTCTTGTATTTTCCCCATTTCTTTCTTTCTTGACCACCCCATTCCTACTCTTTCTCAGCATTGCAGCATCAGACCACAATCTATGTTTGCTTCACTAAAAAATAGGGAAAATAAATGACCGATGGAAAGGGTTTACTCACCAGCTTTATTCCTGTGGCATGTTGAGAAAAATTAAAGGATGAGAATGTTACCCGAGAGCAGTAAGTAAACCGGTAATGAAAACGCCCCAGGGTGGAACATGCTAAAAGAAATTAAAAAGACAACACTGTAAAAAGTTCAATGTAATGATTAAGATTGGTATAAAATGATGTTTATAGCTGTCCGTTTTGGATAGTATCATCTGAAATTAGGGAGTATTCAATGCCGGCCTACTTTTTTCTTGTTTCTTCTCTAAAACTGCTATTTTTATTCCCCAAATATAGAGTTTGAAGGAACTTTTTCCAGTAAGTGTTACCACATAGGTTTCATGTGCTGGTTAGGTGTCACAACACCACATCAACACACTTGACTTTTTAAACTGTGGCCACTACTCTGTTGCTTCCTTTGCTTTTCAGAGCACATATCATGAAGAGCTAACAGCTGAATTACAGAAAAATGCCTTCAACTAATAAGTTGAAGGTGAGTTATTTTTAAGACACAAAGTTTGTTTGATTTTTAATTTCAAATATGCTTGACCATGTTTAGAATCACGAATGTTGAAAAGATCACATGAAAGCTGTACCATGTAGGAATATTTACTAAACTAATTATGTGCAATGTTGTAGTATTACCAACAGACGGAACTATGCAACATGTTTGATTCATTTATTTGAAAATATTTTTGTGCAGGGTAGAAAAACCTGACTTGTACAATGGGTTAAAAAGTATTGAGCAGTTTCACAGTCCCTGCTGATGAAAAGCATTCCCACAGCATGATGCTGCCACCACCATGCTTCACTATAGAGATAATGTTCTTAGGATGATTAGAGGTATTAGGTTTGTGCAAGACATAGTATTGTCCTTAATGTTGAAAAAGTTAAATTTCATTCTCATCTAACCACAGCACCTTCTTTCAAGCGTTTGGGGAATCTCTAATATGCCTTTTGAAAAATTCCAAATAGTCTGCCTTTTTTTTCTGGACCACTTGACTATGAAGCCCATCTCTTTGAAGCTAAAAATACTCCTTTAGGCAGATGCTCCCATCTCTGCAAAAGAGCTACCCAGCTCCATCAGAGTTACCTCTGGCCTCTTGGTTGTGTCTCTGTTTAATGCCCTCCTTGCCCAGTCTGTGGGATTTGGTGGAAGATCCTCCCTTGGCAAATTTGATGGTATAACTAAAGGTAGTAAATGAATATCATCGCCTAACTATTAGCACTAAATATTGTGTGAGCTATTTGCTTAAAACTTTGGCATAAACTATTATTGTCTACCGTGTTTGTCTTTTAGCAAAATACCTCATGAACCACTGGACATATTTTATTGAAATACTAAGTAAGTGATGATTGCATGTGCTAAACACCTGATTAACTTTTAGAGTTAATCCAATTCAAGGTGGCCTCCACACTTCACACAGACACAAAAATTGCCTCTAGCTGATTCAATTTTACAAGTATTAATCTAAAATTTGGTGTGGTAGTCACTTTTAAGTCATTCACCACGCATATTCGGAGTACTAACAGACTGTGTAATAATTGTGAGATCTTGCTAGTTTTTAAATTTTAACTAAAACAACTATAAATCCATCATTTCACAACATAAGTTGATCTTAGTCTAAAACTGTGACTAAGCCATATGCATTATTTTAAAAAGTGCTAATCTTTTAATACATTATGCATTTCATCACCTGTCAGAGGAAATTTTAAAAAAGGGTCTGAGAAGCTTTGAACTAGTTCTGATGTGTGACTTGCTGAAATACATAAAGACCTGAAATGTATGCTTTTCATACTAGTACCAGCAGATCCCCTACCTCTATGGGTGGCAGGACAACTATGCTTCAGTTATTGTTGTGAGGGCATGATGATATGTAGACATTACACAGTGGGGCTCTGGTGAACTGTGTAAGCATCGGGTGCTAGTCGAGACTCACTGACAATAAAGACTATCTCAGAAAGTTATCCTAAAAGGTACATATTTTACTTCTGTGTTTCCAACTTCCGTCAAAAAGGAAGGCGGAAAGAAGAACAATAAGCACTTTATTGGCTTTTCAGACCTGGCTTCTGCTTGAAAAGGAGGAAAGCAGGTGCCAGGTGTTCAGAAAGTCAGACCAATAAGGACATCATGCACTGGATTGACCCTGCTGAACTTTGTCTTTATGAAAAGCTTTGGAAAACCTGTTTTCTGATCACCAGACTCCAAGAGAGGTAACGGTGTGAATTCTTTGAAGTTTCTGACGGTCTGCTGCGGATATAAATTCATCATTACATTTTAAAAAAAAATTTCCAAATCAAACAGAAGACAACATTCAGAGGTTGTTGCAACAAATTGTTGCTGAGGCATACAATAAACCATCATGTCTGCACATGCTCTGTACGGATCTTAGAAAAACATCACCCAGCATCAAAGGAAATTGCAGGTACTTTAAGATTTGCTGAACTTGATTTGCCTTTTAATCTATGTTCATCACTCCAGGCAACACTTTTTTTTTCTAGCCAACATTTTCAACACACGTAGGCCTAATTTCTTCTTTTTTTTCTTCCCTTTCTTATTTTTATGCAAAAAAAACAAACAAAAAAAAACAGCTTGAGTGTTTGAATAACCAAAAACAAGTGGTTGTACTTTGGCAAACCCTGTAATCTCTAAACATTTTTATCCAAACAAAGTCTGGTCCAACACCATCCCACTGTGGCTTCTGAATGATTTCTCCATCCTCCACCTCAATCCTTATAATAACACATAGAGAGCCTTGGAGCTTTTTTCAGATTTCCCAGCTTTCCTTGTTGGGATGCAACACTTAGTGGTTGAAAACAGTATTTCTCGTTCAACTGTGTTTGTTTGTGCAGGTAACATCTGCACAAACGGTGGAGTCTGAATGCTAAAATTATATATGGACCATAGAGTAAATTGGTGTTTTTATTCATTGTGCAAGAAGCAACTGATGAATGACAACTATGTGAGTGAAACTGTAAATTAACATAGCATTTTGTTAGTCATGCAGTGAAATAACACATAATACATTGAAGCTGGAAAAAGTCATTATTTTACATTTCTAAAGCAAAAAATAATGAGAATTCAGTTTAATTTATCCAAGTGTGTGAGGTCCTGCCTTAGTCACTGCAAATTATTTTACACAATTTTTTTTAGCAATCCCTTCTTCAAGCTCTGCATATAAAGTCATCACCTAATTTGAGCTCTGCTTTGGACAATATTGTACAATGTATTTCCCCCAAAAATATTACTATAATCAGTTATTTTCCTGATGGTATAAAATCCAGAGCCATAAATGTCAAGATATAAACTGTTTTGAATGATTTCAGGTCAGCCTTGACCTCAAAATCCAATATTGCCAAGTCAGATTGTACTAATAAACTTTTTTTTTATTCTTGTTATGTCCTATCTCAGTTAATCAGTTGCACACGTTGTGCTGTCCAACTTAGTCAATATTATTGCTACAATCTTTAAATGCAGAAAGTACAAATACAAAAGTTGTATTGCTAATAGTGGTTATCCTGGTCACTGAGCACAACAATTAGCAAGTTCTATGATTTATGTGATTTACAGTTGGCAAGATTGACATAATTCCCACATCTGAGCTCCAACTACCAAGGTATAAACATATTGAGCTAAACTCTTGCCAAAAACATCAGTGATGCTGTTTCTGCCATTGTAGTTATATTTGGAAATGATTACAAAGTGGAAACTATGGCTTCAAATGACCTACACCGTTTTTGCCAGAGCATGTCTTCACAACTCTGTACTGTTTCATCTATTAAACTTGTGAAAATGAAGGAACGCAAACATCCCCCACAAGGATAATGAACAAAGGCATAAATGTGCATCACTGTTCTATCTGTAGCCAGTATCTCACTGGGTTATGACTGCTGGAAGCTACTTATCAAGTTATAATTGTGAAAAACTTGCAAGAAAAAGGCATATTTTCTGTTGAGTTCTGTTCCTTTCCATTCAATGTTTGTGACCAGTGAGCTGTATGAGTTTCGCAGCCAATTTTTGAAAATCATGCCCTTTCCTCATGCGCACAACTTGCAAAACTGTATTGTAAGCCATGCAAATTATTATGTTGCCCATTTCTGCTCACATAATACCTGCCATTTCCTGTTTTGTGCCTTGGCAGCTGCTCCCACTTTAATGATTTATTCTACTCAAGTGCTTTTTTGACATGAAGATTTGCAGATTGGTGTTTGAAATGTCTGCACAGCAGTGGCAATGTTGTTTGATTTACTGGATTTATCTGGCTTTCACACAATTTTACATACTAGTACACACACGCTCTGCACAATTGTTTTGCATTGTGCTTGTGGCAGTTTTCACAACACTTCTTGGTTTTATCTGTGTGTTTGGGGTCCACTTTCTCTATCTAGCTTTAGCTTAGCACAACTTTTGGTTCTTTTACAGCTTCTTCTGTTTTCACTTATTCTGTCAAATGTTTAGTTATTTTGCTGCCTCTTTTTGTGATAATGATACATGTAATAAATGTAGTCTTTCGGTAGCTTTGAAGATGAGGAGGGGTGAGGCTCAGCACTGTTGAAAACCCTTTAGCTGGTCCCCTTAGGCAGTGCACAGCCACCAAGAGCAGTTCTAGTTTACAGTTCAACATACCCTAAGCAGCCAGGACTCAGCATAGCAGAGTGCTAAAGCTAAGCCCCCAGTTCACAACCAATTCATTCACATTTTAATCTCATTTTCCTCACTCAGACACACCCACTAAGAAGCAAACCCTGGAATTGGCAACGCCATAGTCCAAAATGTGGGACTCCAGTGACCACAGTAAGAGACATCAAATCTTACCTGAAACTACTGACTAACGCAAGCCTAACTCCTGTTCTCTCATTGGTTGTGGGTGTGGCCAGATGCAAGCATAAAGAGCGAATGGTAGGAATATAAACAACTCTGTTAGCTTAACCTGCAACGTTTATACGGTCTGTCCCCCAGCTGAAGGCGCTGTAAAGCCTAAAATCTCTGGCGGATAACAGCTGTCCTACTTTGCACAACAACCGCGGCATCCAGAGCATTTCTTCCACTTCCTCTTCTTGAAGTCTCAAGAGAATCCCCAAAAGTTTAAAAAACAGCAACAACACAGGGCCAACGTTATCTATAGCGCTTCCATTGTGTTGTTTCAGTGTGTAACTTTGCAAAAACAATGTCGGACTTCATAGTTTTCTCTGCCCCCCCCCCAATCTGATCAGCAATGACATGTTTAGTTATATGTCATTATTCAACCACTGGCTGTCCAGGTGGTGTCCTAAAAACAATGTGGGCTACAGAGATAATTGAAGTGCATTTTGGGGAAAACTTGGTCTGATGATAAGAGGTGGCATCCATCCCACTTTGGATGAAGCTGCTCTTCTTTCTAGGAATTTGGCCAGTATTGTTTCTAATTATTGACAACCCAGGGTCCAGTCCAGGAAGTAGAACTGTAGTCCTACACATCTCTCTGCTGCTTCTCCTCTGTTTCCCACCCAAATCCCCATTGAAACAGTGTCAGCTCGCCCACTCCAGAACAAGTGGTAGATAATGGTGCCTCTGGAACTCATGCAAATTGAGAACCACCATAAACATTTCAAAACATTTTGGTGACTACCTCAAAAATGGGGTTTGACAGTTAGTAACAACCAGTCTCAGCCCAGTAAGATACTGGCTTTAGGGTTTCGGCAAGTATTTATCTTAACCTTTTGCTTGGCTAAATAACAATTAATATGTTTTGCTTGTCTTTGCAAATGACCTTAGTGATCACTGTGCAGTTGCTACAGTTAGAAACCTTAAGCTGCCTAAAAGAAAGTCACATATCCTGATTAAAAGAGCACTTTAATGAGCAAACTTTTTTCCATAACTTGTCCTATTTTGAGTGGAGTCTCTCTTTTTAACGATGTTGAATTAGCTTGGCAATACTTTTACGAAGAACTCTCAAGACTAATAAAGAAGCACACACCTCTGCATAAATTTAGGGTGACGGGGCTTAATAACCTCTGGTTCTCCCCACAAACTCATGGTCTTCTTAAACTAAGAGATTCAGGCTGGGCTGGGGCAAGAAAAAAACAATATTAAGGCTGACTGGGTTTGTTTTTGTCAATTGTGAAAAAATGTACCTCACTAATAAAGAAAGCCAAGTTTTTTTCCTTTATGAAATGACAATAAATAAATAAATAATCCAAAGAAAATCTAGAAAAAAGTAAAATCTACTTCAAATTTAGCACCAATAATTGTTTTTTCTAATTTTTTAACAAAAGATGGTCAAATTCTAACAGAAAAATTATCCATGTTAAATTATTTTAATTAGCATTTATTTGATATCTTAAATTTAAATTCACTTGGACCAGTTACCAATCCTGACATCCTGGTAATATATAATTTCTTAAACCCTTTCATCTTTACCTTCACTCAGCTGAAGTTCACAAAGCGATAAAATATGTAGACACCAGAAAGGCAGCAGGTCCAGATAAAATGGATCCCTTCTTTTTTAATCTGGCCACAAATTATATGACAGAGCCACTGTCTTGCACCTTAATTCTAATCCTGAATTCTAACTAAATCCTCAAATGTCTGGAAGACAGCTTTTGAAAGATGGGGAACCCACAGAAGTCAATAATTACAGACCAATTTCTAAATTATGTATTTTAGGGAAAGTTTTTGAAAAACTAGTTGTTGACCAACTAAAGGTGTTTTTAGATTGAAATTGCATTTTAACTAATTTACAATAGAGTTTTAGAAAACAGCACAACACTGTTGCTGCCACTTTAAATGTTTCAAATTTTCTCATTCAAGAACTTGATTGTCGAAGATATTGTGTTGTCTTGTTCATCAACTTATCTAAGGCGTTTGACACTATCACACACTCTTGATCAAAATGTTGCATCAGATTGACCTTTCAAATTAAGCTACCACTTCACTGACCATGTATCAAAAATAAATAAAAAATAAAAAAACACTGTGTACAACTGGCTAGTTCCACTTTCTCTCTTCTCGAGATCACAAAATGAGTTCTACAGGGTTCAGTCCAAGGACCCATTTTTTTTCTTCTATTGATTTAAATATTGTTGATGATTTTCTTCTATTGATATAAATAACATGTGTGACAATTTCTCAAATGCCTTATATAATTTATATGCTAATGACCTGGTAAACCAATACTGGTCTTTTTTCTTTCTCACAAGCTGCAGCATTATTATTACAGTCCGCTTTTAACATTGTTCAGTCTTGTTTACAAAGTCTAAAAACCTAAAGCAATGGTATTCTTGCATTCAATTTCTCATTGATTACTACTTTCCAAGGTAAACAAATTTCATCTCCAGTCTGAACTTAAAATATTCGATCTTTTTTCTTTAAAATTATTTTGAGCATTTCTTACCTACACCTACATTTAAAAAACCATAGTCCTAAAACAACCATGCTTATAGTTTTGAACTTATATTTAAAATCAAATCCAAATTTATTAAATGTAAAACTAAAGTTTACAAATTGGTTTATAGAGAGAAGTCATTTTCCAAATCATCATTCAGTGTATGAGTTTGGATTGAACAGGTAAAAATAATAATTTTGAAGTTTTTTATATGTTTTTGAAGTGTGTTCCTCTCTGACATCAGTTGTTTATTTTAATTTAGTCATTACATAAGTCTGACTACCTTGTTCTTTCCCACTACCTTTTCCATGTTAGACATACTTTTTCATGCTTAAAGTAGCCTAACACAAAACCTGAAACAGGACCCTGTGCTTTCTCATGGTTCCATCACCCAGGTGTGCCAACAAAAGCTCCAACAGATCCAACCAGTGACCCCTGCTAAAGGTCATGTAAGACTCCAGTCTAAATACCTGTTTGACAAAACCCTTTTAAAGTTTCCTGAGTAGAATGTCCATCCACTTTGTATCACCACAAAAAGACTCTTCAGCAAGCTTCAGTTGAGACATCTGGAATATCTCAATCATTTTGACTAAGGTGGAGCTAAAGTGGGTTAAAGTTTTGAAACCAACTGCTCTCTCCAGTTACTTTAGGTAGCTAACTGGCTTTGCTAACTGGCTTTGCACGGCGTTGCCATCCAGGCCTCAGCACAAGGTGGCTGGAGAAAGCCCCAAGGAAAGGCATTATTCTGGGCTTCACTGTGGCTCGAGGGTGTCCACAGCCTGTCCCTCACAATTATTCAGAGTGTGACAGCGTGGTAGGCTTTGGTATCAGTGAAATGCAGACTGCTGTCTTGCTGGTCTTGTCTCTCTTGCATCCTCCAAGCTGCTCACTCTTTCTCTCTCTTTCTGTTGCCTTTAGCAGTTTCGCCAAACACAGAACGAAGGAGCTAGCCAGAAGGTGTTTCAGAGGCTTGAGCCCTTTCAGCCTTTGACAACCATGGCTGTGCAAATGTGAAGCTGTGACCTTGGCAACAGCTCTTATTCTGCTCAATTTCAAACCAGGAGGGGCCGGATAAAGACTTTCACTAGCTGTGGACACCTCAGCACTTTACCACATCATAAAAAAAATAAAATAAATTAAACTCTAAAAAATACAAAGGTAACATCCCATAAGACATCTTTATAACTTGAATTAAATAAAAGCCAAGCGATTACATTTTGAATGCAGAATTTTACATTTCTACAGACCAGTGCTGTCAAATTCTCTGTTGAGAGTTGACAAGGTGTATTGGATTCAAAATGTACTCATCGGAAGCCAGATCTTTGGTATGAATGGTTGTGCTCCTAGGTTGAAATAAAAGAGTAAAAAAACAGTGATGACAGTGTCTATGTTGCTCCAGCAGCAGAATTGAGTAGCACTGGGAAAAGCAGCCTCCCTCTCTTCCTCCCTCACTCTATTGACTCTGTGGATAATCTTGACTCCCCAGAAAAAGAAAAAAAAAAACCTAAGCAGCTCTCCACAGACCTTGTGCTTGAGTGCACATGCATACAATATCTCCCTCCAGCCCTGGGGCTGTTTTTCACCCCCTCTCTGTTTTTTCCTTCCTCTTCTTCTTCCCCAGTTCTCCACTGAGATCCTGAGCCAACGTGTCTGCAAAAAAGTCAGGATTTGTTGCTTGGGTCTAAGGAGCGTGTGCCAAAATCAACACTGCTTCTCTCCTCAGGGAAACCTGCAGCAAATTGGACTAGAGCTGTGTTTTTCTGTTTCTCGACCTGCGTGAGTCTGCAGGCTTCCACTGCCGGACCAGAGACACTTGTGTCCATTTTTGTTCAGAAAAACACAGGCAAGCCACAAGTAAAGTGTGCAGGAAATGGTACATCCTTCAAGTGGATTAACTTCCTGTGTAAACAGGTAGGCCATTCAGGAGCTGAGTTTGACATGTGACCAGTTTATAGCTGTATTAGTGGTTTCCTTTCCTCTAACTCTCAGGTTTAGTAGACAAATACTGTAACAAATCTGTCTATTAGTACTTAAATTACTCATTAAGGCACAGACATTTTAAGCAATGGGACTTACAGGCCATTAATTGTGAATTTAGAAAAGAAAAAGAATATAAACGATAAATCACGAGGGAAAAGACAGGACTGGGTGGTGTACATTGTCAGTTTTTATTAGATTTGTTCCTATATGTTGTATTGTGAGATATCAGAAGGGGGATGGGCAATCACAGCTTCAGTACATCCTTTGTATCTTTTGCAGAACTTCACATCAAATCCAACTGGACAGCTGCAGATGGCACCTTGTTTGAAGAGTCTGACGTTTGATCGAGGATGTGTTTGATGCAGGAGGAATAAAAAGTAACACCTTAGCTTTCCAAACTTGGGTGCTGGCGTTTGAAGTTGTAGCGCAGCTTGGGGAAGACCGAGTACACTCTGATCAATCGTGTTTTCAGGCAGAAGAGAAAAGTCAGAATCACGAACGTGTTGATTTCAAAACTGAACTTGAAATTTAATAGTAAATTTAAGAATAATTCCTTTTGAATTCATGGCAAATAGAGCTAAACTTTGGGGCCCAGTGGTACAAAATTACAACTGTTAAAAGTGAAACAAAATGTAAACCCAGGATCAAAGCAGGTAGAGCATCAACAATCCTAAAGATGGACAAAGCATCTCCACTTTCTCCAGTTTATTTAAAATTAAAGCCAAAGTGGCTGTGTTTTGGGTGCTGCCATATTGTACTTTTAGATCCAGAGCCTGAGAACTAAGGCTGTGGGACTGTTCCCTCAATACAGAAGTCAAACCTACTGTCAATCACAGTGTAACATGACACTTTTCTTTAAGCTTCAAATAACTAATTGAAACTAAACATTTCATCATACAACATCAAAGTAAACCTATGCAACTACATGACTTAAAATCTGCACTGAAGCCAGCTCACAAGAGCGCACCAGTATGTTGTTGCTTCAACTTCCAACATTTGCTTCTATGTTTTGTTGTTATACATATCAATAAGGCAGGGCAGAAAGGCAATATATATTTGTATATTCATTAAACAGCAATAAACTAAACAAACTTTCATACAAAAGTGTAGAAGTGAAGTGAGAGAAGGGAAGTGAGATTTATTTATAAAGCACTTTTCAGCAACAAGGCGATCCAAAGCGCTCAGAATCAAATACAGCAGGTACATAATCAAACACAGAAAACAAACAAAAAAAACACATCAATCATTTATAATCTAAATTAAATATAGGATAATCTAAATAAAATCACAAAACCAGCATGCGCTAAGACAGTCAAAATAGTAGCTAAAATAATCTTTATGAAATCATAATCAAATATAGAAATACAGAAGTAAAAACATCAATCATGTATAATCTAAATGAAATATAGGATAACCTAAGTAAAATCATGAAACTAAACATATCTAAACATGAGCTAAGACAGTCAAAATAGTAGCTAAAATAATCTAAATAAAATCATAATAAAGTTAAAGCTGAACTAAACAACAATTAGGAATCTAACAATCTAACAATATCTAAAATATGAGCTAAGATAAACTAAACTAAACTAAATGTACAGGAAGGCTAAATAAGCTAAAACATGACAATGCTAAAACTAACTGTACAGAACTTTCTAATTGTACCAAAAGCCAGCTAAACAGCCGACATAAGAATTACTAACTAAAATAGTGAAGGAGGGGTAGTGAGAGAGATGACTCAGAAACAGCGGAAAGTGTGTGTGTGTGTGTGTGTGTAGAGGCGGTAGAAGACGATGTGGTGCATGTTGTGTGTGTGTGTGTGTGTTTGCAGATCAGTCAATGAATCATGTCAAGAGGCAATTGTCTTTGATAATGATGGAATGTTTATCAGCCAACCCAGAGCAGATCCACAGATGTCCTTAGGCAGGAGGGGGAAGAGCATCTTGTTTACATAAAATCCGGGGACAAATTGAAGATAGCTGAACAAGGTCAGCCTAGGGGAGCCAAATTCACAAACAGTTATTGTTTTGGGTCAGGCAGACTTGTTTTCTGTCTGCCTTGAAAGTCTTGCTAATAGTTCTCAATGGCGAATCCAAACAGCTGAATTCCAGGTCCATTCACCTGATTCGAGTGAGCAACTTCCTACAAGATGTTACCCATATTATGAGTTCCAGAAACGCAATTCAGTCTGCGGACGTGTAAAAGGATCGCATCCAGAGATGTAGAGGTTTAATATTGGTTAATATAGCTTTCTTTCACAGCTGTTACATGCCTGCCAGGCTGTTTGTGCGGGTGTAGATGTTTGTGATGTTGAACCTTCTGTTCTAGGACTCCCTCCGTCAAAAGATGAAGGAGCTGCTGTAATGGCAACTCGACCAAAGGGGTTGGCAGAACCACAGGCACCCCTGCGACTTTACCACGGTTCGACCCTGTGTCACCAGAGTTCAGTGGCTCCGATGGTAATGTCAGACTCAAGGTTCGGCTAGCTCACCTACAGTTGGAGGCACAGGAGAGGGAGTTGGTAAGAAAAGCTGAGTTTGATTTTAAACTTGAAATGCGCAAATTGGAAATTGAAGCTGAAAAAGAGATTAAACTGAAACAGCTTGAGGTAGAAGCTATGAGGCTTTCACGTGGCAAATCACCCCCTCGTCCATGCGTGTATTCTGATTCTCCACAGGTGGTGTAAGATAAAAACAAGTTTGATGTCAGCAAGAATATTGCTTTGGTGCCTGTTTAGGGAGTCAAAGGAAATGTGGGCAGTACTATTGCAGTGCAAGCGCATAGGAAAAGCACAGGAATTAGTTTAATCACTATCAACAGAGGATGGTATGAAATATGAAATATTGAAAAAGTGAATTTTGCGTGCTTACGAATTTGTACCCAAAGCCTAAAGGCAAAAATTCAGGAACCATAAAAAGTCTAGTGGTCAGACCTATGTGGAGTTTGCACTTGAAAAGGGATTACTTTTTGACAAAATGTGTGCTGCAACTGAGGTTAAAGGTAGTTTTGAATCCCTTCGCCAGCTAATCCTGTTGGAAGACTTCAAGAACATGTTGCCTGAGAGAACGGTAGCTTTCTTGAACGAGCAAAAGGTGGCCTCTTTGTCTAAAGCAGCTATTGTAGCTGACGAGTTTATGTTGATCCACAAGAATGTATTTGTGCCTTGTGCAGATAAAGTTTTGAACATTCGCCAACAAAAACCTGACCTTACACAGTCAGAAGCTAAGGCTAAACAACCGCCACTTAAGCAACCCGCCACAGGTGTTGGGTTGCTTAAAAATGTGTCACTCTCCAATAACCAGATCGCTAGAAATGAGAATGAACTAGATCCCTGTTTCATACCCTTTGTTACCCAGGGTCTCGTTTCCTTAACAGGGGATCCAAAGGACGGCCGACAAGTCAACATTCGACAATGACAGTCATTTGAGAGGGTATTTTGTCTTTGCCTGTCATGTCATCTTGTCAGTCACGAGTGGTTGTCCAAGGTATTGGTATGACTTTTGTATCTGCACCATTACATAATATCCACCTTACCTCATCTCTTGTGAGTGGTTTTTGCAGGGTTGCTGTTCTTCCCATCTTGTCCATAAGGAGAATTGATCTCATTCTGGGGACTTGGCTGGTGGAAAGGTCTTGCCTGTGCCTGAGGTGTTGGACACCTCTGACACAAGCCTGGAGCTGGAGCCAATGCCTCCTGACATTTTCCCTGCTTGTGTGGTCACACGGGCCCAGTCAAAAAAAATACAGTCTTGATTTGTCTGACTCTTTTCTTGCCACAGAGCAGTCTCAAACTGTCAGACCAAAGACTGAACTCAATGACTCTGAAAATGTATTCCCTCTTCCAGATTCAGATATGACCAAATTACCAGCTTCCAGAGAGGAATTTATTGCTGCACAAATACAGGATGTGACCCTGTTAAAATGTCATTCTTCTATTCTTACCTAGCAGGAAGCCCAGGGAGAGAAGGTGCTGTATGTGGTTGATGATGGGCGGGTGAAAATCTGGAAGACTGGAGTGCCTTTTATCAGGTGGTTGTGCCAGCGAGGTACCGCATACAGGTGTCAGCATTAGCACATGATCATTCAGTGTCAAGGCATTTGGGTATAAATAAAACTAATCACAGAGTTCTTAAACACTTCTTTTGGCCAGGTCTCAAGTCTGATGTTTCATTTTATTGTCGTACCCGCCATGTTTGCCAAGTTGCAGGCAAGCCAAACCAAGTTATACCCCTGGCTCCCTTGTCTCCGATTCCAGTAATGGGGGAACCATTTGAAAGGGTGATTGTGGATTGTGTAGGGCCGTTGCCAAAGTCAAGAAGTGGAAACCAGTTCATCTTGACGATGATGTGTGCTTCCACCAGGTTTCCTTAGGCTGTGCCCCTATGGAGGATCACAGCTCCCATAATCACCAAAGCTCTGGTAAAGTTTTTCTCGGTATTTGGTCTTCCTAAGGTTATCCAAACTGACCAAGGCACCAACTTTAAATCTAGAACCTTTGCCCAGGCACTAAAACAGTTGGGTGTAGAGCATGTCACCTGAAGCTCCTACCACCCTGAAAGTCAAGGTGCACTTGAAAGATTTCACCAGACATTAAAGACAATGCTGCGAAAATACTGTATGGATACAAGAAAGGACTGGAATGAAAGTATCCCATTTCTGTTATTTGCTGTGCATGAAACAGTGCAGGACACTTTAGGTTGTAGTCCTTGTGTTTGGATATGAGGTTAGGGGACCTCTAGATGTTCTTAAAGACAAGCTAGTCTCACCCTCTCACTCTGTAAAGAGTATCCCAGAGTATCTCTCAAGGATGAGAGAGCGCCTTCGAGTAGCTCGCTCTCTTGCTCAGAATGCCTTGGCTTCAAAGCAGGTTAAAATGAAACAACACTATGACCGGAGAGCGGTCACTCATGAGTTTCACCCTGGTGATACAGTTTTGATCTTGCTACTGATCCCTGGCTCTTCTTTGGAAGCAAAGTTCTCTGGACCATATGTGGTAGAAAAGAAACTTGGTGAAACAAACTACATTATTCAAACTCCTGATCACCGTCGCAAAACCAGACTCTGTCATGTTAATATGATGAAACTGTATCATTCAAGGGGGACTGACCAACCAACCAAGAGTCAGGTTGAAGCTGTTTCCCCTGTGACCTGTGTTTCAAAATTGGCTGAGGAGGATGTGGTAATGCACAAAGATCCACCACAAGTCGCAAGGCTTAGTAATAGCGAAATACCGACTAACCTACCTGACTATCTGTCACATTTATCGGATAACCAAGTGGAGGACATTAAAAGACTCATATCAAACTTCCAATGTCTGTTTGGGGATGTTCCTACCAAAACTAATGTGGTGTCCCATGACATTGTTCTTGCCAATCCTGCACCTATGAAGCAGAGAGCATATCGTGTCAATCCCACGAAGAGGGAGGTCATGAAAAAGGAGATTGAGTACCATGTTAAAAATGGACTTGCCATTCAGAGTTACAGTCCGTGGAGTTCTCCATGTTTATTAGACATGAAGGCTGATGGAAGTCCAAGATTCTGCACAGATTTTCGTAAGGTGAACGCTGTGACAGTCCTTGATGCACACCCTTTACCCCTCATTGAAGACTGTATTGATGAAATTGGACCAGCAAAATTTGTCACTAAACTTGACACCTTTTGTTACGCCAGACAGTTTTCTCCTGTACACAGTGATGCCTTTCAGGCTATGTAATGCTCCGGCTACATTTCAAAGGCTTGTAAATAAAGTACTGGGAGATGTGCGGCAGGTATATCTAGACAACATTGTGATATACTCAAATGACTGGCCTACCCACCTTGCTGCTTTACTTGAGGTCTTCAAACGCCTTTCAGATGCCTCACTAACACTCAATCTTTCAAAGTGTGAGTTTGGTAAGGGTACCATACTCTATCTTGACCATTAGGTTGGTGGTGGAAGAGTGTGTCCTATGGATGCTGAAATCAAAGTCATTTTTGACTTTACAGTTCCTTCAAGCAGAAGGGAGCCCCGTCGGTTCCTGGGGATGGCAGGATTCTACTGTCGCTTTTGCAAGAACTTTTCTACAGTAGCTGCACCTTTAACAGCCTTGACCAGTCCTTCTAAACCTTTCCCTTGGTCTGATGAATGTCAGCATGCTTTTGAACATCTTAAAGGATTGTTCTCTTGTTCTCCTGTTCTTTCCGCCCCAAACTTCAATCTGCTATTTAAGATGGACATAGATGTCAGTGCTGTTGGGGTAGGAGCTGTTCTTCTGCAGGATGATAAAGATGGTATAGAACATCCTGTGAGTTACTTCTCGAGGAAGTTTAATCTTCGTCAAAGTAGATATTCTACCATTGAGAAGGAAGCGCTTGCATTACTCCTCGCATTACAGCATTTCGAAGTTTACCTTGGCTTGAGTGTGGAGCCCATAACTGTCTTCACTTCTCCTCACAACAGCCAAATGTCATTCTCAAATAAGTTAACAAGAGCTTCAAACCTAATTGTCTCAGCTTACCATGTGAAGTTTGTATTGAGCCTGTTCTCTTTTAAGGAAATGCGCAACAGAGACTCTTTTTCTCCGTGTGTAGCAGCAGAACCCACAGGGAAAACTGCCTTCACAACACAGCTTGAGTGTCATGTTGTGGTCCTAGTATCTGACATGTTTGTCCACTTCCAAACACTTAATTTGAAGTGGTGAGGACAGCTTCAGTTTTAATTTCAAAGTTTAATGGCAACAGGGTTAGGCAAAACAAGGCTGATGCTGACAAAATGGTAAATATGGCACAATTATGCAGAGTTTCTTGTGCACAGTGATACTGGTCATGTGCAAAATAGGCTGCAAAGCATCAGTGTTGCTGAAAACCACATTTTAAAATTCTAGGTATTTTTAGCAAAAAACTTTGTGTGTTCAGGAAAACAATCTCTGTTTTCAAAAAAAAATATGATGTAGTGTGAATGGGGCCTTAGTTTCCTGCTGGTGAATTGTGTTGTTGATAGAGGTAGACCACTTGTCCTGTAATATTGACTTGTTTATTTGTCCCTCACCTTTAGGCTTTCTGGTCCCATCAAAGGCATGCAGATTCCCAAAATGGTCATGATAAATTTATTTCCATTGAAAAACACCTTCAAAATTTATTCCGTTGTCTTTAGTGGAACATACATTAGTCGGAAGTGAACCTTTCACAGACTCTGACTATCCTCTGCTTTTCCCACTTCTTCCTTTTGAGTGCTTCAAAGAACAAGTATCTCCATCTCTCTAGGGCCTAGTGATTGAAAGCTAAGGAGGAAGGGCAAGGTGTCAAAGTCTTATGACGAACAAAATATATTGATATATTACAAAGATACATGTCATAATGATATTTCTGTCTGAATACCTATACATCCATTTTCTTTTATCCGCTTCCCCTTTTCGGGTTGTGGGGAGCTGGTGCCTACCTCCAGCAGTCCAGCAGTCCCCGCACAGAGAAGTAGAGGACACCCTGGACGGGTTGCAAGTCCATCACAGGGCCACATAGAGACAAACAACCATTCATGCTCTCACTCTCACCCAAGGACAATTTTAGAGTTACCAGTTAATGACATGCATGTTTTTGGTCTGTGGGAGGAAACCGGAGTACCCAGAGTAAACCCACGTGTGCACAGAGAGAACATGTAGACTCCACCCAGAAAGGCCCCAGGGCAGGAAGTGATCCTGCAACCTTCTTGCTGGCAGGCAACAGCTCTAACTACTGTTCCACCCTCCTGAATACCATTGTAATGCAAAATTTACCAATGTAGAAATATTAGCATTTGGACAAACCACTTTAAAACATTAAAGATTGGAGGTCTGCTCAGGCTATTTTGACCAGATAATAGGCTAGTCCGAGTGAACCTACTTCCAAAGTGAATTTTGCCATCTTAAAACATCTCAGTTTTTCAAACTTTCATAGAGGTTCATACAAACGCGAAAACCCAAACTTTTACACTGCTATCAGGTTTGTATAACACAATTATTTCAGCAGAAATGTTAAGATATTTCTGCTTTAAGGGCCCCCAGCTTCTACCAGAGGTGTTACTTCTTTCTTGTGCTGCCACTACTTACATTTTCAAATAACCACATATTTCTTTGTAAATGATCATGTATTAAGAAATTACAGATGGTGTAAAGGTCTATGTATTAGTGGCAGCATGAACTGCTACAAAACTTTGGAGATTTGGGCTGTTTTAAGACAGCAGCAATCCACATTTTGAATTGGTTGCATTCAGACAAGCTGTTATTTTCTCTTATCTACAGCAGGTAATATATTGAATGTTTATAACTTTTATACAGAACACAACTTTAAAATGTTCATGATATCCATTTGAACCCATTGACTGGGGAAATAAAAATCAAATCAAGCAAAATCCTGGCATCTTTTTTTGACCAAAGATAGCATGTTGTCTTTCATCTCAATAGATTGGGCGAGTCCACTTCAAACATTCTGGAAATCTTGGCTTAAAAAAACTCTAGATGTCAGAGCACCAAAATGATTAGCATAGCCCCAAAAGTAAAAGGAGGGGGAAACTCAGAGACAAACATATTCATAAACCTTTCTCACTGCATGCCTCTGGCCACCCCCTGCTGCTCCAGCAATATGTTTTTTGCATGGATGTAAATGTGAGGTTTTTTTTCTGCCCCATTGCCATCTCAGGAACTGTCTCACCACATAATCAACTTATATCAAAATGGCTCTGCTAGATGAACTCCCACAGAGCCACAGGCCACACACTCAAGTGGAGGAAAAGAAAAAAAAATACATCAGCTGTGGCAAGATAGGAGAAATCAGAAATAGAATATATTTACTGTTCATCTTCTGAGAAAGAGAAAGAGTAAAGCACACAGATGTTTTCTCCCATTCTGTCTTAAGTGCTAAGTAAAAAAAAACACACTTCACATACTTCTGATTTGTATGCAAAGGTATGATTTAGCCCAAATTTACATGGTGGACTAGAGGGTGGAGTTGGGAGGGTTCATCGTCACAAATGAATTTGTCATCAGGTATAAAGCTTTTTTGGCAGGCTATCCTTGAGCCAGCCGAGGTCCTTGAAGTAGGAAAGGCTCTCCTGCTGCTCTCCTCCTCTGCATCCCAGCAGGTATAAGGATTAAATTCACGCCTGGCGTCAAAGTCTAAGAGAGGCCTTAAAGGCAGAGCCGCTCTTCTCCAGCTCCCCTGGATATCCTTCCCTGAGGATGGTAAGATGAGGCCTCTTTATTGGCAGCTATGGAACGAGTGGTGCCCTAGTGAGCTGGCATAATGTGACTCTGAGCTTAGAAGCCACACTTGGCGCTACTCACTATGTCTCTCCATCTCGCCACTTCTTTTTCTCTTAGCCGTGTCAGTCAAGCCTGCCGCAACCCTTGCGCTTACTTTATTAAAGAGCCTTTTCTCCATAGCTGCATGTCTGACTTGGGCAAAGTTTTTTTTATTTGGTAATAGCATTCTGCATTTTCATTCTATCTTATATTTTAAGTCAAGTCCAGATAAGTCATTTTGAGCTACAGATCTCCTCCTTCTTTCTTAGAACCAAATGCATGATTTTTCTAGATATGCAAATGTAATCTACAGAAGCGCATTGCTATCACGCAGGGAAAATAAAAATTTTGAACGCTATCACATTATAACGTGATACGTATCATGTTAAAACGTGATACGTATCTTGTTAAAACGTGATAATTATCTTGTTAAAACGTGATAATTTTATGTCCAGGAAGTGGCGGTATTATGCTAGGCCAGTACAGTGGCTAACAGGAATTGGTCAGGTTTCCCTTCATGTTTGGTCTACACAGATACGGATGCTGCTTTGCACTGTGGTTAAAACCAATAATAGTATGCGTACTTTGACCAGGATCCTAAACAGAATGGGACTTGCACAGAAGGAAACACCAGTCTGGTCCTCTACCTGTGGCGGCAGCGTTCCTAACAATGATTATTATTATTCACAGAATTTAACTTGATTGTACATAATTACAAAAAGGTGACGTGAAAAATAATTAAATTCAAAGCTTTATTTATGATTTATTTTGGAGAGAGGAAGTCTTTTATTTTGAAGAATGCTTAACAGGATCTAGTTTTGTCTTTTGCCGCTATCTAGCCTTCTGTTGATTTCGGTTGCTTGGTTACGAACAGCCATTGCCGTTATTCACCTATTGAACAGAAAATGTTCAGCAAATACAGCTGAGCCTCCGTTATAATGGCTCTTTAGCCATTTCCCGAATCAGAAGCTACAATCGGAAGCCAACTTCAGCTTTGATCCAGACAGTCAGTTAGGAACGCCGCCACAGCTAGAAGACCCGACTGACTTTTCCTTCTGTGCAGTCCCGTTCTGTTTAGGATCCTGGTCAGAGTACGCATTTTATTTATGGTTTTAACCACAGTGCAAAGCAGCATCCGTATCCGTGTAGACCAAACATGAAGGGAAACCTGACCAATTCCTGTTAGCCACTGTACTAGCCTAGCATAATACCGCCAATTCCTGGACATAAAATTATCACGTTTTAACAAGATACGTATCACGTTTAAACAAGATAATTATCACAATGCACCTCAACTGGCTCCTCTCGACGTGGAGGAGCAGCGGCTCTACTCTGAGTCCCTCCTGGATGACCGAGCTTTTCACCCTATCTCTAAGGGAGAGCCCAGACACCCTGCAGAGAAAACTAATTGTATTCGCGATCTTGTTCTTTCGGTCACTACCCAAAGCTCATGACCATAGATCAGGGTAGGAACGTAGATCCACCAGTAAATCGAGAGCTTCGCCTTTTGACTCAGCTCTCTCTTCAAAACGACAGACCGGTACAGTGCCCGCTTCACTGCAGATGCTGCACCAATCCGCCTGTCGATCTCCTGCTCCGTTTTTCCCTCATTCGTGAACAAGACCCCGAGATACTTAAACTCCTCCACTTGGGGCAGGGCATCTTCCCTGACCCAGAGAAGGCACTCTACCCTTTTCCAGCTCAAGACCATGGCCTCGGATTTGGAGGCACTGATCCCCATCCCAGCCGCTTCTCACTCGGCTGCGAACCGCTCCAGCAAAAGTTGTAGATCACAGTCTGATGAAGCCAATAGGACCACATCATCTGCAAAAAGCAGAGACGCAATCCTAAGGTCACCAAAACGGATCCCCTCAACACCTTGGCTGCGCCTAGAAATTCTGTCCATTAATGTTATGAACAGAATCGGTGACAAAGGGCAACCTTGGCGGAGTCCAACTCTCACTGGAAACAAATTCGACTTACTACCAGCAATGTGGACCTCTGATACCAGTTTTATAGGGACCTAACAGCCCGTATCAAAGGGCCTGGTACCCCATACTCCCAGAGCACCCCCCACAAGATTCCCTGAGGGACACGGTCGAACGCCTTCTCCAAGTCCGCAAAACACATGTAGACTGGTTGGGCGAACTCCCATGCACCCTCAAGGACCCTGCTAAGGGTATAGAGCTGGTCCAGTGTTCCACGGCCAGGACGAAAACCACACTGCTCTTCCTGAATCCGAGGTTCGACTATCCGACAGACCCTCCTCTCCAGAACCTCCCGAATAGACCTTACCAGGGAGGCTTAAGAGTGTGATCCCTCTGTAGTTGGAACACACCCTCCGGTCCCCCTTTTTGAATAAGGGGACCACCACCCCGGTCTGCCAATTTAGGGGAACTGCCCCTGATGTCCATGCAATATTGCAGTCGCGTTAGCCAACACAACCCACAACATCCAGAGCCTTAAGGTACTCTGGGCGAATCCCCAGGAGCCTTGCCACCGAGAAGCTTTTTAACCACCTCGGTGACCTCAGCACTGGAGATTGGAGAGCCCGACCCAAAGTCCCCAGCTCTGCCTTCTGAATAGAAGATGTGCCAGTGGGATTAAGGAGGTCTTCGAAGTATTCAGCCCACCGACCCACGACATCCCAAGTCGAGGTCAGCAGCACACCACCCCCACTATTAACAGCGTTGGTGCTGCACTGCTTTCCCCTCCTGAGACGCCGTGTGGTGGACCAGAATCGCCTCAAAGCCATACGGAAGTCTTTCTCCATGGCCCCTCTGAACTCCTCCCATGCCCGAGTTTTTGCCTCAGCGACCATCCGAGTGGCATGCCGCTTGGACTGCCGGTATCTGTCAGCTGCTTCTTGAGTCCCACAGGCCAAGAAGGCCCGATAAGACACCTTCTTCAGCCTGACAGCATCCCTCACCGCCAGTGTCTACCAGCGGGTTCGAGGGTTGCCGCCGTGACAGGCACCAACTACCTTGTGGCCACAGCTCCGATAAGCCGCCTCAACAATTGAGGCATGGAACATGGCCCACTCATGTTCAATGTCCCCCACCTCCCCCGGAACATGTTCAAAGTTCTCCTGGAGGTGGGAGTTAAAGCTCCATCTAAGAGGAGACTCCGCCAGACTTTCCCAACAGACCCTCACAATACGTTTGGGCCTGCCAGGTCTGACCGGCATCCCCCCCTCCCCCCATCGGAGCCCTCCCCACCAGGTAGTGGTCAGTTGACAGCTCCACCCCTCTCTTCACCTGAATGTCCAAGACATGCGGCCGCAGATCAGATGAAACGACAACAAAGTCGATCATTGAACTACGACCTAGGGTCTCCTGGTGCCAAGAGCAGATATGGACGCCCTTATGTTTGAACATGGTGTTCGTTATGGACAATCCATGATGAGCACAGAAGTCCAACAACAGAACACTGAACACTAATTTTACCATTTACTTTATTAATAGTTTAGTAAAGAACTGAAAAACAAAAATGTTTGTGACAGTCTCATTAATTGCAATGTATCCATCCACCCATACATTGTTTATATCACTTAATCCTGTGCAGGGTGTAGGAACTGGTTCCTTTTATCAGCAGTCAGTTGTGAACACTTTCAACAGTGCTATGACAGCAAAATAATGAGTAGTTGATTTTTTTTCTGTTAATTTACGTATCTGTTTTCTTGTGTTGGCAAAAGTAGCTTTAAATTTTAATTTGACCTAACACAAAGTGGCCTGAACCAACCAACAAAAAGAGCAAATGTAAACAATACAAAATAAAAAAAAAAAAACAGAAACAACAACAAAATAAAACTTCAAGATTTTTTATCTAACCAAACTGAATTTACTATTACCATTAGATTCAATATCACCATCACCCCATGCAGCCATTTAAGCACTGAAGGTAGTTTCAAAACTGCCCTGAAGTCTAATCCAGTTTGCTAATACACTGAACTATAAAACTGTATGACTGTGACATGTACAAAGATGGCCTAGGATTTTTTTGGGCCCTTAAGCACAATTTCACTTTGGACCCCATGCTCCCAACAAATGTCACCTACTATACATTACTCTTTTACCAATATTGCTATTAGCTAGAGTTACTTGATTGATGTTTTTATTTCTGAATTTGATTCTGTATTTATTCTAGAATTGCTTTTTGATTAGTATTCTTGATATTTTTAACTGGTACCTCTCAGAGGAAAGTTTATTCATGTTTGTTAGTTCTCAAATTACCTGTTATGGTTTTACCAATCTTACTATTAGCTAAAATTACTTTTGTTTTGTTCAAATGCTTCCTCTTAGAGGAAAGTTTATTTATGTTTATATCAACATTACTCTGTATTTGATTCTGTCTGTACTTCTGCATTTGATTCTGTCTGTACCTGATTGTTGTTTCTGTGTTGTATGTTTCTGTGTTCTGCTATGTGTTGGATAGCCTTGTTGCTAAAAAGTGCTATATAAATAAATTTCACTTCACTTCACTTAGACCCCTTTCACACTGGATGATGACCCCACTGTGCTCTCCATGACTTACATGTGGCAGGATTGCAGAAAATTTGGAAAACTTCCCTCAGTATAAAGGCAATAATGTCACAGCAATAGTGTACACTAAATATGTTTTCCCTGCTATTTTCTGAACTCTGAGATGCTTTCCTGCATCCTCACCACGCTCTATACACCTGTCATGGCACAAGTCTCTCAGACCACATCAGGATGCAGCTACAGGCTGGAAGATCACATCAGGCTAACACAACACTACTGCCATGAGTGTCTGTTGTTTCCTTGACCTTGTGAGGATTACACCCATAGCCAATGAGGCCAGGTCTGCTTCAAATTTTCCACAACCAAGACACAATGGTACGTGTGGGTCCTAAATTATAGATACACTGCCATAATGTTCTTCTAACCTCTACCAAGATCTCCCAGTACACTGCAATTATGATTTAAAACCACCCACAAAAATGTATGCATACTCAAAACCTTGCATGAGATATCATATTCAATCAAAAGTAATAGGGAGCCCACTGCTCTCCTAATACACACCTGAAGACCTGGCCAAGACCTTGCAAAGACCATCCATACTTTGGCTGATTTATGATGTAGCTGGGTCATCATCCAGTGCAAGAGGAGCTTTAGCATCATTGATTTTCTTTTACATTACCCTGCCTAATCACTTATACATTAAACAGAGTACTATAGGGGTTTTAAGAAGGTTTCAATACTCACAATATGTTAATTAAATAGTATTTAATTTGAGATAAAGTGGCCATGTTTAAAAATTTTAAAACACATTTTTAGTTATTTAGTCTTTCAGACCTCTCATGTTCAAACCGGCTGAAAAAAATATAAAAATTGTCTCACAGGATAATCTTTTATTTCGTTATTGTTCTTTTTATTAATACAGTAGTTAAACCAAGAAATTTTAGGAGCAACTAAAATTGTTTTCCCATTGTTGACTTAGTTTTAAATAATTTATTATTTAGCTACATGTAACATGTAGGAAAGTGAAAAATGAAAAAAAAAATTGGACTTTCATTAAATTACTTTAAAAATGTAAAGCCTAATCAACAATAAAATTTCTATACTCAGAAATAAATGTTTTAATCTCACTAACGCAGTTACTCTTCAGGTAACTGTCTTTGAAAGCTGATTTACAATGTAGGATAAAAAGATTTAATGTGGCCTTCAGGGACAAAGGAGTGGCTGGAAAATTTTCACACACGTAAAAGCAGGGTGGGGCATTAGTGCAGGATAACAAATAATGACTGACATCTTGTTTTTAGAAATGAGTTGTTTAGTAACTTGAAACCCTGCACAGAGAGAACTTGAACATGTATGAACAACAAAATGTGACAAGTCATAACTGCAGAAATGTTTATCGCAAAACAACTCCAATATTTTCATACACTCTCATGTACAACAGTGTAGCTGGGAGAGAAATCTGTGTCACGCACAGGTCTGTCCATGCTCAGGGTGGATTAATTGCATATTGTTTCCTGAGGAAAAAGCCAACCTTTACTGGTGATTCCCGTTTGAGCAGGGATGGCAATTTGTGCCCATCATGCAACACTAATTTATAATGACACCGTTGAAAATGCTGCTTCTCGTTCCATTTGCAATGCTAACTTGCCTCCAGACCACACTCACATGGCTCAACAGTCGGATTCGGAGGGGGCTAATTGCGCAGAGGTGGCCAGTAGCAACATGAGAGCCTATAATTGGAGGACACGCTCAGTGTGTGTGAAGAACCATTTGCATATCACTTCCCCTTTTTCTGTGAGGTGGTGGAACATTATTAACTGGAACACTTGCAGTGTTCATGGTCAGCACTTCCAGCATTTATTTACTTTGTCTGTTGGTCTGTCTAATACTTGCTGTCAGAATCTCAGGATGGTTTTATTTCTGAACTTGCATTGATCATGAAAACTATACTCCTCCTAGTTTTGTCCTTCCACTTTAGAAAGTAAAAACATATTTATTTTATATATTTTTTTCCTGTGTTTATATGAGTGTGCATGTATTTTTTTTAGCAAACTAGCTCATTAACCAGTGAACAGATTTTAATAAAATTCCAAAACAGTAATCAATTTATGGACTTTTACAACTGATTAACCTTTGAGGTCAACACAATTCAAGATGGCCACCACAGCTAATTAACTTTAGTAAACACAGAAATAGGCTCTCAAGACTGAGTCAGTTTTACAGATATTAAACAAAAATTTGCTGTGGTAGTCACAGAAAGTCATCTCCAACTCATACTCAAGGTGCTAACTGATTGCATGAGATCTTTTTCTTAAAACATTATCATTAACAATTAGAGCCAACCCTGTTTGTCTGTTAGCAAAAATCTCACAAACCACTGGATGGGTTTTATTGAAATAAGTAATAACGATACAGTCTACTAATTACTTTTGGAACTAATCCACTTTAAGATGGCCCCATATCAAACTGACCTAATGAAATACAAAATTGCTATAACTCATTAAATTTAACACATATTAATCTAATATTTGATGTGGTAGTAGTTGAGAGTTATCCCAAACACATAAAGCTAGAGATTTTTGCTTTAAGCTTTGGCATTACCTGTCAGATTCCATGCCCACTCTGACACGACTCTGAACTGTGTCAGAATGCAGCTGCATACTACTAGGTCATGCTAGGCTAGAAAAACACTACTACCATGAGTATCACATCTGCAATAACTATTTTCATGACCTCATTATGATCGTGTCTGTAGCCCAGACTAGGCCTGCATCAAATTATCCACAACCAAGCCACACCAGTTGTAACCTGATGCCAAATGGTTTGTCTCTGTTACTGATAACTGATAAAATTTAGCCATTATTAGCATTTAAATTCAAGTCAACATTTACAAGATAATTTAAAAAAACCCCACAAATTTAAATGATAACGTGAGTAAGACTTTAAAAGCCCTACAGGAGCCTGAAGGAGGAGCCTCATTATTTAGCCTATAAAAGCAGAAGACCAACTTTCCCCACTCAGTTCTCTTTTAGAGCTTGTTTAGGGAAACAATACACCTAGGAGCAGCCGAGTTGTCCAAGCCTCCTCCCCTCAGAACAATGAGCCTGTTGTGCTTTCCTCAGCAGTGAGAAGAAGTCCTGGGAGACTGCAGAGGCAGCTGTGGTGGGATCCTGGGATAACAGCTAGGACTCAGGAAGGAGGAGCACAGCAAAGGGGTTTTATTGGGGAGCAGTGTGAGGTTACAGAGTGTAGTGGGCCTGTGTGTTGTGGGAACTTGTGGATCCCCTGCTCAATCCCCCCTCCCCCACTATCTTTTCTGACTCCAGAAAAGGCCAAAGCGACAGAGCTGCCATTTGCAATGCAGATCATGTCCAGGAGGAAGAAAAAAATAAGTCAGGAATCAATGGTCTTGTATCAGTCTGCTGACTGCTAATGTCCTCCACATTCTGATTCTTGACCCCTTCCCCACCATCCTCCCAACAAACTCCATTGTCCTCCTGAACCCCACCTATCTAGCTGAGCTCTATTAGGCTTCCTGAGATGCCACATTAAGCAAAGAAAATCCACAAGTTGATGTTGCTTTTTAAGAGTAGCGCTCTAAGTGTCATTTAGATATGTGTGTAGCAGGTTTGGGGCCAAGAAGACAAAAGAGCAAAAGAGGAGGAGGATGAAAATGCAGGGGAACCAGCCAGTGTTTGGTGAATACAACATTTACCCCCTGTGGTCATTGTCATAATACTCCAATTTGTGTCACAAGTCTGGTTAGAGTGATATGGTAAATCAGTCAGAAAAAAACAGAGTGTCAGTTGATGAAACTCAGTGAGAAAAACAAGGATGTTAGAAATCTTAGGTCATTCAGAAAAGAACAATGAAAAGAAAAATCTGTCACTTTCACACTTTCTGCAAGAAGTGCTACAGCGAGTTGATTTGTCCTTGCTAATAGCCATACAATGCTATGTAAATAATGATGTAGCAAACGATAAACTGACAGTAATGTAGGGAACAGTAAAACAAACTGACATAAACCAGGATACGTCGGAGGAGCGGAACCAAGAACCAGACACGGAGGCAGGCTAAGAGGTAAGTGATTTTATTTACAGGTGAGTAAGTAACGAGCAGCCAGGTCATCGTCAGGGAGATCTGAAACAGGCGAGGAGGCACAAGGTGAGTCTCGGGTATTGAACAGCTTGAAGGGTTTGTGGAATAGGAAAGTAATTGTTCTCTCGTCTTACTGTTCCAGGAGATAGATGAGCACGGAGGCGACAGGGAAAGAGGAGGAGGCAGTCCAGGCGAGGAGAAGTAGTCCGGAAATCCAGTAACAGGTAAGTTCTTTCAGGTGAGAGTCATAGCTGAGTCCGAGAATGAGAGGCCAGATCCAAAATGAGACACGACCTGAGGCAAGGTAAAAAACATGAGACATAAGTTAGTTGGTGGAGATGTTAGTCAATAAACCAAGGGGCTGTAGATTCTACCCAAAAGGCGCGATGCTCCAGCGAAGATCTGAACCCAAGTAGAGCCTTAAATACAGGTGCTGCTCGTCAGGGAAATCAGCCACAGCTCTGGAAGAAAGTTACCGGAACAGCCAGCAGGGCGGAGACAGAAACCAGATCTTCACAGTACCTCCCCCTCATCGATCACCTCCAGGCGATCTAGGATGTCTTTCTGGGTGAGCCTTGTAAAAATCAGAAATTAGCATGGGGTCAAAGATGAAGGACCTGGGGACCCATGATCTCTCTTCTGGCCTGTAGCCTTCCCAATCCACCAGGTATTGAAACCCTCTTCCTCGCCGTCTGATGTCCAGGATACGATTGACGGTGAACGCAGGGTGGTCGTCAATGAGACAGGCGGGAGGGGGGAGGACAGTAGGCGGGCTGAGTGGATTCTCGATCACAGGTTTCAGTTGAGAGACATGGAAAGTCAGGTGGATGCGCATTGAGGCCAGGAGCGTGAGATGGACAGATGTGGGGATGATTATCCGCTCAACTGGAAAAGGACCAATGAATTGGGAGGCTAATTTCCTGGACGTGTCTCTTTACTGGACGTCCTTGGATGATAACCAGACTCCGTCACCGACTTGGTAGGCTGGTGTTGCAGAGCGATGGCGGTCTGCACACTTCTTATTCTGCTCCCCGGTTCTCATCAAGGCCTTTTTTGTCTGTCTCCAGATTCTCCGACACCAGCGCAGATGGGACAAGACAAGAGAAATCAAAATGCCCAAGAGCACCCTGGGCCTTGTCCACTAAAGGGCCTGAGTTCTGGCGGGCGGCCAGCGCGCCGTCCGCGGCAAGGAAAGAGTTCTGGCGGGCAGCCCGAGCGCCGTCCGTGGCGAGCAGCCCGGGTGCCGTCCGCGGCGTGGAAATAGTTCTGGAGGCAGGCTTAGGCGAGGCAGGCTTAGGCAAGGCAGGCTTGGCGAGAGCAAAGCAGGCGTGGCCCAAGCGGGCGAGAGCGAAGCAGGCTTGGGCGAGGCAAGGCTGGCGTGAGAGAAGCAGGCTTGGCCGAGGCTGGCGTGAGCGAGGCTGGCGTGAGCGAAGCAGGCGTGACCCGGGCAGGCGTGGACCAGTGGGCGAGACGAGAGCGTCATTTGGGACCCTCGGCGGAGCAGACTGGAGCGAAGCGTCCGCCTGGACCCTCGGCGATGCGGACCTGAGCAAGGAGTCTGCCTGGACCCTCAGCGAGGCGAAGCTGAGCAAGGCGTCTTCCTGGACCCTCGACGTGGCGAAGCTGAGCGAGGTGTCTTCCTGGACCCTCGACGTGGCGAAGCTGAGCGAGGCGTCCGCCCAGACCCTCGGCGTGGTGAAGCTGAGCGAGGCATCCGCCCAAACCCTCGGCGTGGTGAAGTGCAGCCGGCAGCGGCATCGGTTTGACCCATCAGAGGAGCTGTGGCGGCAAAACAGGAGGCAAGACAGGAACAATGAGACAGGCATGAAACAACAATGAACCAGCAGAGTGTGGGAGTGATGACCAGGTTTTTAAACAGAGGAGGTGATTGGGAAAGTGGGCACAGATGGAAGATAATCAAGGCTTGTGGCAGGTGTAGATGGGCGTGGCAGAAAGATCAAAGACTGACAGGGGAGGAGTGAATAGTGACAGGCACAGAGAACATGAACACAACTACTGTAAAACCTAAACCAAAAGGAAGACACCTAAAACACAACTAAAACAGAAAACATGAAGACAAACAAAAACAATAACTAAAACACAAAAACCCCAAATCCCGACAGTGGTTATTGCTAGCCACGCACCTGAGAGCTACCTCGAGTTCCTGGTTGCAGCATTTGGTCTGCCTGTTAGACTGAGGATGGTACCCTGAAGTGAGACTGACCTTGGCTCCTAGAGCAATGCAAAAAGATTTCCACACCTGAGATGCGAATTGTGGCCCTCAGTCGGACACCAAGTCTATAGGGATGCCATGAATCCTGAACACATGTTGTATCATTAATTGGGCAGTCTCAAAAGCTGAGGGCAGCTTGGGCAGGTGAATGAAATGGCCGGATTTGGAAAATCGATTGACAATGTTGAGTATACCTGTATTATCCTGTGATGGAGGAAGACCAGTGATGAAGTCCAGTGCCACGTGAGACCAGGGGCAGCTAGGGATCGGAAACAGCTGTAGAAGGCCTGCAGGGGGTCGATTGCCGCTCTTGCAGCGGGCGCACGTGGAGCAGGCCGCGACAAATTCCTTCACGTCCGCACACAGGGATGGCCACCAAAAATACCTAGTAGTCAAACTTAGCATCCGGTTGATGCCCAGATGGCAGGAGAATTGACTGGAATGAAGCCAATCCAACACCCTGGCCCTCACGGACTTAGGAACAAAAATCTTACCCTGGGGACCCCCTCCTGGATCCAGCTCCACCCGCTGTGCCTCGGTGATCTCCCTTTCAATGGCCCATGTGAGAGCACTGACAATTAAGGCCGGTGGAATGATGGGTTCCTCCTGTTAGGGGGTTCGGAATCCGACCATTATCGAGACAGGGCGTCGGGTTTCACATTCTTGGAGCCTGGCCTGTAGGTGATGGTGAAATTGAATCTGCCGAAAAACAGAGACCACCTGGCCTGGTGGGGGTTAAGTCTCTTAGTATTCTGTAGATAAGCAAGATTTTTATGGTCCGTCCAAATCAAATGGTAAATGGCTTGCACTTATATAGCGCTTTATCTAGTCCAAGGACTCACATCCTCACATTCACACACTGATGGCAGTAAGCTACATTGTAGCCACAGCTGCCCTGAGGCAGGCTGACATCACACCGGTGCCACCAAGGCGGGTGAAGTGTCTTGCCCAAGGACACAACAGCTGAAACAGCCAGAGCGGGGGCTCGAACCAGCAACCCTCCGATTGCAGGACAACCCCCCCCTACCTCCTGCTGCCCTAAATCAAAAAAGGGGTCTCGGCGCCTTCGAGCCAATGACACATGTACTGTCTCGGATGGTTTAATAAACATGTCTGGTCAGGGTAAGGGAAGCAAAAATTCTGTATGAGGACAGGAGAGTTGAGAAGCTGGCGGGAAGAAACCCATTTTAAAGCTGCAGGAGGAGGGAGGAGCTTCCAGGGAGTTCTGATCCGAGCGTCTCGTGGACTATGAAAGGTGTGGGTGAAAACGAACAGCTCACAATCATGTGACTTCTTGACTCCTTATAGAGTATGCTGGAGCCTTTAATGTAGATGTTCTCACCACCTAATGGCTGGGATGGAATCTTTGCATTTTTGTTAAAATTGTATAGAAAAATAACTAATATATATATATATATATATATATATATATATATATATATATATATATATATATATATATACTGGCAACTCAAATGAACCAGTTACTGAATAATGGGACCCACCCTGAATGGTTAACTGAAGGGCGCACAATCCTGATCCAGAAGGATCCCTCAAAGGGTTCAGTCCCATCCAACTATCGGCCAATAACCTGTCTCTCTACAACATGGAAGCTCATGTCAGGCATCATAGCAGCCAAAATAAGTAGGCACATGGAAAAATACATGACCACAGCACAGAAGGGCATTGGCATAAATAGCAGAGGAGCCAAACACCAACTCCTTGTAGACCACACAGTCGCCCGAGACTGCAAAACCCGACACACCAACCTGTGCACAGCATGGATTGATTACAAGAAAGCCTACGACTCAATGCCACACACTTGGATCATTGAATGCTTAGAGATGTACAACATCAACAGGACTCTAAGAGCCTTCATTGCAAACTCGATGGGGCTGTGGAAAACCACCCTTGAAACCAACTGCAAATCACTTGCACAAGTGTCAAGTGGATTCACTTTATGATGATAATACGGACAGCACCTTTCTGTAACTATTTCACCTATGACAATTTTTTTCATATTAATATGCATTACAATAAATAAAAAGATATACTTAATTTTTTTCTTTATAATCATCCAAACCTAACATGTGACATAAAACTGAGCAAACTGTCACTCTTAGCGGTTCTGACCAAGCACATGGAAATGCATACAATTAGCAAATCTGCAACTCTTATGATAAGCGTCCCGGTTATGTGTAGCCATTAGAAATGTGGTTTGAAGCGGCAAACGTCTTCCAAGCCCTTGACCTCAGAGGTTGGAGGTGGGCGTGGGAGGCGCAGAGTGGAACACCAGCAAGGCAGTAAATTGGCCGAGATGTGATGATGAAGCCAAAGGTTCAGCATGTGCAGGGTGATTGGCTTCAGACTATTCATTATGCTACATGATTGAGATTGAGGGTCGACTTGTGGCACCTTGGCTCTCATTTGGTGAACGTCTGAAAAAAGAACCACATATGGATGCTCTGACCTCTCAACCCGCTTGGGGACTGACAGAAAAGTAAAATCATCATTTTGCCTCAAGGTACTGAGAGAACCGGGAGCCTTTTGCTGTTGTGCTTAGGTTTTCTGTCAACGGCCCATGTGGGTGACATTTTATTGACTGGGAATGGTCGCATGGTTTCAGGCAAACACTCATTTATATTCCTTCTGTGTGTAGAGCTTTTGGGGGAAAAAAGTAAGTTGGTTGTTTTTAAAAGAACATGCACCTTTCATAATGAGTGTTTTTTTTTCATCTTAGTTTACGCATTCTCTCCAACACACAGTTCCTATGCATGATTCTTTACCAGGCTGCTCCTACACAAAACTGTTATACCCTGGATTAGCCGCCACTGAATAGTATTATTTGACAGCCAGTCTGTCAGTTCTCTCTGTCCATGAGAAGGCTGTTCAGTCCTGTTGCCTACTGTTTATTTATGAGCAGCTCGGAGCCCAGTGTTTTTAATCATTCATGAAACTTCGACAGTCCGCAAAAGAAGTCAACACAATGCTGGTTCCCTACCCCAACCAACAGCAGAGAAAAAAAAAAACATCCGTTTTTGTTTTTTTTTGTGGTCTCTGAGAATGTAAGATGGAAATTAAAATCAAAAATAGAAATAATTTAAAGGAACTCCACAGGCAGCTCATGCAAAAGTAATTGTTTGTGTCTTGTTTTGTTAGTTATCATTATCTTTTCTTTAAGACTAAAATGGTATCAGTAATAATTGGTATGTCAATATAAATGTATCATTCTAAAACCCCAAACTTAGTAAAGGTGCCAATGCAAAAGCACTGATGGACCTTTATTACTATTCAAATGTTTTTCATCATGATTTTGAATTTGCTAGTCTTCATGAAACTTTAGAAACTAATACAAAAAAAATAAAATTTGTGGCTTGAATGGGAATACTGTGCTATGACTTTGTGTAGCAGTACATTATTTAAAATAGACAACTTCTACAAAAAAAGGAAAGAAACAGAAAGAAAAAAAACTGAAAAGTAAAATATTTGCTCAAATTCCTTTCTCATTACCGTGTGACAAAAATGAGGCCATATGAAATAAAATGTTTCTCAGAGGTCAGTGGCAGTACTCAGACAGGAAAAAGACTATTGTGGTTGTAAATCAGAGAGGTGGAAAGTTCACATAAAAACTGTTGACATACAAGGCCCAAAACAGTCTGGTTCAAAAGTTAAAAAGAACATAAACGACTTGATTAGCAGGAAATTATGAGTTTCCGATAAACTCTTTTACTTAACCTTTCAATCTGGAAATGATTAGGAATTTTCTTTGAAAAAAGAAAAGAAAGTCAGAGTGGGTAACTGCAAACAATCCTACATTTGGTGAATGGAGGTTTGCATTCAGAGAGATGTGGTGGGACTGTCTACATAATGTTTGTGAGAGAGTGTGTGTTTGTAATTGTACAAAGTGAGGTCAGCTAAGCTTTTCTGTGTCGGGATTTGGGGTTTTTGTGTTTTAGTTTATTTGTTTTTATTGTCTTCATGTTTTCTGTTCAGGTGTCTTTTTCTTGGTTTGGTTTTTTGTTCTTCATGTCATTTTGTGCTGTCACTATTCACTCCTCCCCAGTCACTCTTTGGTCTTCCAGCCACGCCCATCTACACCTGTCCCAAGTCTTGTTAATTACTTCACCTGTGCCCACTTTCCAATCACCTCCTCTGTTTAAAAACCCGGTCATCTCCTCCACTCTCCGCTGGTTCATTGTTCTTGGTTCCCTGCTATTTTGTCTTGCTCCATGTTTTTGCGTCAAATTTCGTTTTTTCATGTTTGTACTTTTTTACTTAAAAATGAGTCTGCACTCTGGGTTCGTCTCTGTTTCCCCACTGCCTGACATTCTGGGTCAATTTGAACTGTGTGAAGCTCATAAACCCCAGTTAACTAACTTTAATTAAAACACTAGCTAACACTCCATAAATCAGCTTTGGGATTTACAGACAATCTTAGTGTCTGAAGTTTGAATTGTTAAAAAGCTTAATTTGACACTTAAATAAAAAAAAAATAATAATAAAAACTATGTTTATTTTGGGGGTGGCACAGTGGAATAGTGGCTAGAGCTGTTGCCTCCCAGCAAGAAGGTTGCAGGTTCGCTTCCCGGCCTGAGGCCCTTCTGGGTGGAGTTTGCATGTTCTCCCTGTGCACACGTGGGTTTACTCTGGGTACTCCGGTTTCCTCCCACAGACCAAAAAAACATGCATGTTAGGTTAATTGATGACTCTAAAATTGTCCCTAGGTGTGAGTGTAAATGGTTGTTTGTCTTGTTCGTCTATATGTGTCCCTGCGATGGACTTGTGACCTGTCCAGGGTGTCCCCCGCCTCTTGCACAGTGACTGCTGGGGATAGGCACCAGCTACCCGCGACCCGGAATGGAGAAGTGGTTAAAGAAAATGGATGGATGGATGTTTATTTTGTTTCTGCTTAAAAATAAAAGGACAATTTCATATTCTCATAAATTTTCATGTCATCACTCATGACATTGTAGGTGAGCAACAATAATCATTGAAAAAAGTGAATTTAGCATTCCTTGTCTGACAAAGTTCTCAGACAATCTGTTAACACTCAGAGTACATATTGTATGTCTTAGCTCAGTATCTTTAAAACTGACTGGGTTACAGCCATTTTTGTGATTGCTGGAGCTGATTAGCTGTGGTGACTATCTATCTGTCCTTCATGCTCTCAGGCAAAAAAAACAGAGTTTATAATAATAGCCAACCAGTTTATACTTGAACAGAAAACAATTATTCACAATGACCTGACTTTTACAAGTCTTTTAAAACAATAAAAGCTATACAAAGCCTGGCTATTTTAAAGATTGTACCATATTATAATGCTAACATAATAGCATGGTTGCAAAAATTCAAATCAGGAGATCATTTACATAACCACTAAAGAAGGCGAGGCAGGTACAGTTTTGGCAGAGATAAGCAACAAAATAACTTGATTGACCAAGAATACAGTTTTGCAAGATGTGCACACAAAATGAGATCATGGTTTTCAGCAATTTGTTGCTCAAAAGTCAACCGCACAGCTTACTGTTTGCTTGGTTGTAAACACTTAGAATTCAGCGAGACTCCTTTGTGATGCTAAATAGTCTCTAACAGTCTAAGCCCAGAAAGATACTACCAATTGATAAATTTTACAGGTGCAAATACTGATGATCAGGGGGTAATCTTCACCAAGTTTAAAGGTCTGAATGAATATGATAAAGCATGATTTACTCTGCAAATATTTTAATGTTCTTTCTGGTACATCCACATTGTGTGAACATGCACATTACATTGCCAGAAACACTGTATGTGTGCTTCTGGCAATTTAATCTTGAGCCAATTCTTCTACCTCATTTCCGCAACTTGTTGACAAGATTTCACAAATGTTGAGGCACAGCTGCATGCTGCAAGTGCCATGGCTTTGTTTGGGAATGTCTCTGCATTTGCTATGCTAGCATCCAGGGATTAGGCCTAAGGAAGCCACTGCATACAGAAGATGGGACATCTGTGTTACTGAAGGGCAATACACAAGATACCTACTGGTCTAGGAGTAGAAATGAGGTCAAGCACTGGCCATTCTAAAAGGTTAGCCAATTTGCCTTAAACCAAATTGATTTGTCAGTCTTGTGTTGTATTAAGAAGTCAACTGTGTATTCATCAAATTCTGCTGATAAAACAGAAGAAATGCATGTAAATCAGCTAGGACCTTTTAATTAACAGAGCTGTGAAGTGTTGACTGAAACTGATGAGCACCAATATATTACTGTACATTAAAGGCTTTGTAATACCTTGACGAACCACTGACAAGTCAAAACAAAAGCATGATGAAATATAACATTTAGAAGCCATTTACATTTCTAAAGTCACCCAAAATGAGCGTGCATAACAGCATGAAAACATCAGTTCAGAGAAAACTCCTTGATCTTTCTGGAACAACAAGCGCACAACAGGAGAAAAGATGGATTGAGGACCAGAGGGTCACTGCTGTCTGTGTGTTTGCTTTCGGTGTTTGCAGAGACGGCCTCTCTTTTTTTACGATGCCATCTGCACCAAAGCAAGAAAGGACCGTATTGTCTGTACATGCAAGGCCCTTGTGAATGATCACTGTGTTGAGGCGTTAATGACAATACCATTTGAACTTCTCACACTGCTTTTCTTTCATGGTTTTAAGTTCTGATCTGTGAGCCAAGCAAAACAAGAGCATAATGGGTGTTTTCTGGCTCAGTAATTAAGGGCAATGACACTGCCCTTGTGTTTTGTTTATGATGATTTGTAGAAGAGCAAAAAGCTGGGTAGCTCAGGAAAGTGCAAAATTTCTTTGGATTTCACTTGCACTCACCACATTGATTTCTCTGTGCAGTTTTAAGCAATTGAGTAAGTGTTTGATGCAGTAATCCTTCTTCCATCCATCCATTTTCTTTACCTGCTTTTCCTTTCCAGGTCGCAGGGAGCCGGTGCCGTTCTCCAGCAATTACTGTGCAAGAGGCAGGGGACACCCAGGACAGGTCGTAAGTCCATCACAGAGACACATAGAGACAAACAACCATTCACGCTCTCACTCACACCTAGGGACAATTTTTACAGTTACCAATTAATCTAACATGCATGTTTTTGGTCTGTGGGAGGAAACCAGAGTACCCGGAGTAAACCCAAATGCACACAGGGAGAACATGCAAACTACACCCAGAAAGGCCCCTGGTCGGGAAGCAATTCTGCAATCTTCTTGCTCGGAGACAATAGCTCTAACCACTGTTCCACTGTGCAACTCAGTAATCCTCCTAATAATCACAGTTGAAGAATTCTAAAGAATTACATGCATACCTTTAAAAAGAGAGAGAGAGAGCAACTTTCTTTCTTGTAAAGTCTTACAAACACTGCATGAATGCATTCAAATAAGGGTGTTCATGAGCGGTATTAAAATTCTTCGGGAAATTTGAAAAATAATGTAAAACATCAGTCACTATGACTGATGCGTTTTGTAATATCTGTGTGAGGTCTTCAAGCGCTATGATAGGTATGATAGTCAATATTGGGTAGGACAGTTTGATAGGATGTTTAGGGTTTTGAATATGCACAAGGTTGTGGTGATTTTCATCATGTTAGCAGCCTTTTGGGGTCCTGAATGGTGGAGCGGTGACAGCGTACCCAAAATGTTGGGCATGGTTATTGAGAATTTGAAGCAGGACTTGCCACTCAAGTAAATTATAGCGATGCTCTAGGTGGCACAGCTCTTAAATGCACTGAGTCATGCTGCCAGTCTCACCAACAGGATTGCACCGCACTCCTACCATGCAGCTGCAATGACCGATTCATGCTCTCTACATGCCAATAAAAACCCTATCACACTTAGCTGTTCTTCATTTGCCTTTTAGATAAAGAACGAAGAACAATGGATGTGATTTGAGGTTCTATACAGAAAACCCCGTCATCTACATCTTCTCATGCTGATGATGTTTCTGCCTCCACAGCAAAACTGAAACTGATGTTGGAGATCCTGAAATCTCCCACATATAAAGGAAAACTGTGCAGATCTAAGGAATCTAGTACAGATGTGATAACCATGGTGGTAGCTTGATCGTCTAGCACATATGTAGCTGCAACCTGTTGTGACCCAAGAGAGTTGTGACAGGACAAGGCCTAGGATATTATCATCATGGGAAAATGCTGCTGATGTATGTAATAGGAGAGCTCTCTGTGACATGGAAAATAGCAGATTACACTGGTCATACAGACCTTGGAGTCCTGAAGCTGATCTCTCCTTTCATATGTCGCCGGTCACAGTGCTGTTATTATCTGACATGGCAGCTTGGAGGCATGTCAAGGGCGGGTTGACTTCCCTTCCCCATGCTGACTCAGTTCTTTCACAAATTACACTGAGACAGCCAGAAGGCTTCTCAGTGGGTCTGCTTAAAGAGTTTTGAAAAATGAGCATGACATCTATTTGTTGTGGAGAGCTACAATATCGATACCATTATTATAGTTCATAATTGTTTTACCAAACCCCACTTCAAAAGATCTGAACCATTTCTTTTACAATTCAGAATGTTCAGAATGTAACCACAGTGCAAAAGCCACTTAACTCATGTCTTTTTTATTTGAAATGTCAAATAACAAGAAAATAAAAACTAGAAAAAATAAATAACTTTCTCAACTATGTATCTTAGCATCTAACATCTCCCCATTTTATCTACAAAACCTTTTACATCATTGTACTCATGAAGGAATCAAGACTATAATACACCCTCCTCTACTCACTGGCTTTTGACTGAGGCAGAGCTTGATAATTAGATTTTATTCAATATTACTGCTCATCGCTTGAAAAGCAGGTGATCATGTAATGTATGTGTCTGTTTTCTGCCTGTTAGTAAAGTATCCCTGTGGATGTAACTTACAGAAATTTAGAATTGAATGTACCCAACTAGTTAACCTTTAGAGCTGACTCAATTCATGCATATCAACTTTAGCAAACACAAAAAAATCTATAATGCAGTCAATTTTACAGATACCGAAGTAAGATTTGGTGTAGTAGTAGCTAAGAGTAATCAACATCACATACTTTGATGTCTAATTGATCATACATATTTGTTTAAAACATTAACATGCAGAAATAAAATAAGCATTTCCTCGAAGAAATGCTTATTTTATTTATATTTTATTGTGTATTTTACTATTTTGGTACTTTGTAAATTTTTTCGGTTTATTTGTATTGATTTCACTTCAAGTTTTGTTTCCTATGTTATTGCTTTTGTTTTTGTTACATTTTTGTTGTACAGCACATTAATGCAACTTTGTTTATAAAGTGCTATATAAGTGGTGAATTGACAGTGACATATCACCAGGTCAAGGTTTCCACCTCCCAGATTTTGTTTTTGCACGCTATTTATCTGCCTGCAAGTTAAGGCATTCCCAAAGTGCTTTGTATTATTTCTTTCTCACAATAACTGTCATTCCTACTGGTTAATCACATCAATTTGTGTTGCCGTGGCTGCACAGTTGCTGTTGTTGTTTTCCTGTTTGTGGGCATGCCCACAGGAGGTGTTCTCTAGAGCATTTACGAAGTGGGATCCTCGTTTTTCTGTAGGCTTGATGCAGGCAGCTCATTAGCCACCTCCCTTGTCATCCCCAAACAGCTTGGTTTGCATATTGAAGCAAATGAAAAGTGAAGGTGTTTTAGGCAGAAAAGGGAGGATGGGATTCATATTTACCCAGTGATTGGCATTTTTCTTCTGTGGCCTCCTTCATGTGGTTAGGGGGGCTGTTTATCCTCCTAACCACATTTCTCCCATAACATACATGTCTGTCTACAATGCTTCGCCCAGGGTTCACTCAAAACAGCTCTCTGCTGTGATTGTAACCATAGTGTGAATTTTATACCTCAATTTATACACAGCTTTTTCAATTTGTGGATAAGGTTTAAAAGAAGTCACTGATACATGATCTAGGCTACATTATAAATTCTGTAAAGATAGATATGCTTTATCTTTTAGTTGAAAATCACTAAACAAAAAAAACAGTTTGGTAAGGCCTCTTTCACACTGAATGACGACCCTGTTAAGATATTAAAAAGTCAGCTAAAAGGTGGATCAGCCTGACAGGGTCTGAAAAATACACAAAACTTCCATTGTACAGTCTTGATGGCTCGTTATCATGATGGCAGTGTATCTATGTGCACACCTGCGTGGCTTCGTTGTCAACAATTTGAAGCAGAACTGGCCATGCTAACTTCATGCCTTGGCTTTGATCGTGATCATGTTTAGGTCATAGAAACAACCTAATGCAGACAGAATAGGCCTACTAATGGTGGTATTATTGTGTTAGCATAACGTGATCTTCTAACACTTTGCTGCATCCTGATGTAATTTGAGAGAGTCGCACCAAGGCAGGGCCTGGAGAGTGGCACAATCATGTACATGGTATTATCATCATAGAAATATGCTGCTGATATGTAAAACATAGTGAGGAAGAAGAACATGTTGAGGAAATAGCAGGAAATACGTTCTTTGTGAATACAAAGCGTAGCAGATTCATGACTGCCTTCTTACTGAAAAAGGTTCTTTTAAATTGGCCGTAGTCTAGCCACGTTTTAACAAGTCTTGTAGGCCAGTGAGAACATAGCAAGGATATGTGAAGAGGGCCTACAAACAGGTTATGAGTAATACTATTTTAGCTGTTGTAGATAGCTCTTTGTACAACCTGTTTTAAAAAAAATAAAGTTGATTTTTTTCTGAATTGATGAGCTAAGAGCTACTCCAAGTCCAAAGTAGATTAATGTCATCTTAAAATAGTTACAATCTCAAATATCTTAAAGTATTTGATGTTAACTGTATATTATAAACCTTTACACTGCCATAAACTTTACATTACCTGGTTAATTCTAATGCAATTTATTGAAACTGCTAACAGCACCAGCAGGTAGCTGTAGCTTTCTGATGAAACCTGAGGAAACTATACTAATATTTTGGCTGGAAAAGCTGTTTAATGTGAAACTGATGGTGTGAAAGTTGATTTTAAAAATGTATTCACATGATTTGCTATAAAACCTTTAAGATTGGACTCATTTTGAAATGATAGCAATCCACTTTCGTCTCAGCTGGGCTTTGACTAGCCCTTAGTTTGTCACTTTAGTCCAAATTAATTAAGAGTTATCTAAAACTGGTAAGACATTTATTGTTTATAACCTGGCCACTGAACCCCACTTCCAAACACCTGAACTGTCACTTTAAGTTTAAAATGAATTTGACTCTCTGGTTCACCGCTGAAACAGTGAATTTGATTTCCAAACAAATACTTTTTTGTGTTTGTTTCAAGGACTTTGGAGTTGTTCATTGGTCATTTCAGGAAGTGTTGATTTTGGGTTGAGTGGTGCCAGGAGTAGTAAATAAGCTGTAGTTTCCATCAAAGGCAGAGTTAGTACTTGGTCACTTTCTGACGTGAGAGGAAATTGGTTTTGACCTGAATCTGGTTTTGACCCGCCCTTGGGCGTGGTTTCTAACCCCTTTCTTCACAGCTGTTGCTGATTTCGTCTGACGAGCAGTACCAATATTTAAACCCCTAGTCGGCACCAGATCTTCGCTGGAGCATCTTGCCTTATGCTCAGAGTCTAAGCCACTAGGTCTACACCTAGCTACAAACCGCTACGTTAATCCTACTTTTGTGTTTTGCCTCGCTTCAGGTTTTTTACCTCCGTGTCTCTACCTGGAACTTACCTTGTGCAGTCTGGACGAACTTACCTGTGGGACTCCAAGGATCCTTCTTCGCTGGACTCTTCCTGGACCTGTAAGAGAAACAAACAAATTAATTCCAAACTACCACAGACAAACCTGTATTGGATCCTCAGATACTCGAGACTCACCTTGCCTCCTTCCTGTCGTTTCAGATGCTCCTGAACTCCCACTGTAAATATTAGCTCACCTGTAAATAAACCACTTATCTTTACTTCCTGTCTCCGTGTTCTGGTTTCGGTTCCGCTCTTATGGCTAAAGCCCTGCATTATGTCAGAAATGAGCTGAAAGGGTCTCCAGGTACCCTCTTGGCTTTTGGTTGGCCAACAGAGAGGTTATAGAATTTTAGATCTGGCAAAAGTAAAAAATGTGAATGTATGGGTCCTTTAAAGCTCTTTACTTTACCAAAGTAAACAAACTTGCTGTAGCTCTTTTGTTAATTTTTTCAGAGGTTTTCAAAAATGTGTAAATGCCCTGTACAACATCTGGCAAAAGGACTTAATTTCACCACTTCTGGTTACTTTAAAAAAACTAAATTTACTTCAAAGAAAAATCTGTATAAACATAACTTAGTGTTATCAGATTGTCATGTATGTCATGTGTCAAACCCAAGACCCATGGGTCAGATATGACCCTTTTACCATTTTATCAGGCCTAAGGGACAATATTTTAATTGTATTAGAACTGGCCTGCCAGTATATGACACAGAAACAGACCAACACATTACCGCCCACCTAGTGATTCTCATTTCTCTTAAAAAAACAAGCTTACTTAGTGCAGACTTCTTATGACAGTTAGTCAACTTTGAAGAAAAGTTAGACATGCCACCATTCTTTGATGTTAATGTCGCAAAAGTAACAAAGAATATCCAAATAGGAGCAATTAAACTGTTGCTGCTGAAGTTGTAGGCATCAAAAGATATGGCTTGAGCTAATATGCATCTGAGCAACTGAGAGTCTGTTGAAATATTTTTTTTATGTGTGTGTGTGTGTGTGTGTGTATTATCTCCTTGTTTCAAAGTAAAATGTTAGTAGCTGTATATTTGTATTTTTGTTAAGGCCTAGAATTCAGATAGACACACAAACACACACACCAAAACATTGATGTCCACATTTTGGCTGAGGGTAATAATAAATATATAATAAATTGGCCACACTGAGATTGGCCCTCAGCAGCGATCAGTTTTTTGTTTTTATTTCGACCCTACTTGTAACTGAATTTGACACCCCTGCATGCAATAATATGCACTTAAATAAGCTTTAGGTTACAGGCTATTTAACCCCGTCAAAGCAGGTCTCTGAGTCTCAAATAATAATTTGTAGCAGCTTGTAGTACTGAATTAAATGCCAGTAACTAAAAATTAGTACTTCATTTAGCATTGTTTTTATGGTATGGACAATTTATGGTACATACAGGAATCTGAAACTGATGAGAGAAAAAAAAACATTGTTAAACCTAATCATCTGAGAAGGTTGTCAACAATGTGTTGCTGCAAGACCCCAGGCAGCAACAGAAACACCTTTTAATGTGTGTAGATGTAAACAGTCATTAAGACAACGTGAACCCTTATTCATGCTTTTCAGCTGCTTGATAGACGCAGAACGTTTTGCCAATGTCTACACAAGCACAGCACCAGTGTAAATCTTATGACACTTTAAATAAAAAATAAAAACTTTAGGAGCTTGTTGAAGAATCTGGTCCCCCCTATTGGCACACACACACACACAGCACAACACACACCTATTGAGGCTGTGTGTGAAGAGAAGGGATCCACTCAGGCTGATGATAATGTAATTTTTCTTCTCTGGAGTTTCTGTGGCAGATGTGCTAGCGCTGTAAAAGCAGAAGGGATGCATTTGGGGGCTTGTTAATTAGCAGAGTGTTTTGAAAGGCCTTGCGTCCCGCCTTGGCTGGCAGGTTGGCAGCACCTGATTAGTGGGGAATCGGGAAGCGCTAAGACGACGCTCTAGTTCCCCAAAATAAAGAGAGGGAAAACTCACCAGCTCTCTCTCCCTCTCTCAGACATACACACTCAGGGGGCCCCATATGCTGGCCTCATTTTCACCTGACAAATTGCATTCACACTGTAAAAAGCACACACCCTGAGCGAATACATGTGTCTAAATCTTCACTTTGAACTAGAAATGCTGAGGAGATCATTAGATAAACAACACTGTTGTCTGACATGAAACATGTTCCATTTAAAATATTGCAAATTGCATCATATGATGATGATAGAAGCTAACACAAAGTTTACAAAATTGCAAAACTTGACAGTATGTCTAAGTTGAAGTATAATTTGATGCCTGTGCTCATCTTTTGGCATCAAGTAACCTTTGTTCCAAAACATCTTACACATGTATTACTCCCAAATGACTGTCTTAGCAGATCAAACATACTGTACATACGTATTCCTTCCTAGAAAACCAAAATGACAGGCCGTATAAATAATGCTTAGGAAATTAGGTGAAACCTTCAATCGCTGAAAGACAGCCTAAAATTATAGCTTGGGGGAAGATGCACTTTACTGTCTCTAAAATCTATTCAGAAAGAGAAGGCATGACTCCTGTGTACATACCTTCCAAACCACATCACATCATGCAGACCTTTGCAGCAAAACAAACTGCAACCAGTCTCTTTTCAAAAAGTGGCTATATGGGTCTTTGGGACAGCAGTGGACCTTGCATCCTTATTATTATCATCTGCGTTTCACCTTTAGGTGGTGAGCAATAATGTTTTTGCCCATGTCAGTGTTCATTTGTCTGTCTGTTATAAAAACATCTCATACACCACTGGATAAATTTTAATGAACCTCCCAGAAAGTAATCATTGGATGTACATCTACCACATTAATAAATGTATGGAGTCAATCCACAATTTTGCATGACATTGCAATATCATAATGCTCTTTTCAAGGTTTGACCAAAATAACAATAATGCTGTAATTTGTCAGCATAAGATCATCTTAGTTTAAACGTCTGACATGAAGCATGGCTGGTGAAATGCATTTCTTCAAGAAATATGGGCCTTAATTTTCTTTTTTGTTTTTCCACTACTGTTATATTGTGGCCTTCCATAGTCCATATAAATATCTTTATCAGTCTTTTTTAGCTCCTTCTTTCAGAGAAGGCATTTTCTTAATTCTGAAGGGACTCTCAAGTGTTGCTAGCCAGTGTGATTGGTTTATGCATAAACATACACCAGTTGGCCAAATCAAATAATTTTCTGGAACCCACTCTCTGAAAACTGCAATTGCATCTCTAAGGTAAAAGTAATTTAACTATTGCTAATGTTTGCTAGAAGGAATTTTGCACAATCACAGTATTCTCCTGGTGGGGCAAAAGCAAACATAGGTTCTTTTAACTTTGGTGGGACTCATAGTCCTTATAAACCTCAGAGTCCTTAAAACTGTTGGGTCCAAAAGCACCTAATAAAAATAAGAAAATTGAGTTAATTATAAATACAACAAAGGCCATAAAAGTTATGCAGACTATCAAATCCTAAATCAACAAAGAAATACAGACAGACTGTTTTGCAGAGAGTATTGTGTGATGGATTGCTTATGGTGGGCTGCATAACGTCCCACAGGAGTCTATGATTTCAGGCTATTTGTGTTTTTGGGGTCTTGTTATCCTGTTGTTGCCCTCAGTGTCAGGACCACCATGCAAAGTCCCTCCCCATGGGACATATCACCAATCAGTGCCTCATCTGGGGAAACTCTGCTGATGATCACATGTCCTCAGGTCAGACAAAAACTAAATAAACCTAAAACGTTATGAAGTTGTTGTTATTCTTGATCAGCACACTTTTAGAAAAGTGACTATTTGTAGGACTAGACAGATCAAATTCTCTGTCAAAATGCATCCTAATATAGTATACAGCTTTCACTGAAACAAGTTACTATGTCATTAATTTATTTCAAGGTATTATTTTGTCCTTGCAGATAAGGTAAGCCAAGTTCACATTACAAGTTTTTATGCCTTATTTTCATGTCTCAGACAAATGTAGGAGGCTGCAGATATATGGTTCCAGACAAATGGCCCAATATGGTGGTTCAATCTGCGGTCACAAACCATCGTATGCAAATGCTGGAAAGGTGTAAATTGTGAGGGTTGCAGACACTTCCAAATATGACCAAATATCTAGAGTGCAAGGTATTTGAGGATTTAGTGATGAAGGTGTTGTCAAATGAAATGTCAAGAAAAAGCAACAGCTAGTGAGAGAGCAGGAGACCTCTGTGGGGCAAGAGACAGAACACTGTGGAATAAACATAGAAACAAAACAATAAAAACAAGTAGTGGTTTAACATGCTAATTATACATCCCCTTCACACTGGATGACAACCCTATTAAAGCCAAAGGTCATGGAAACAACTTAGCACAGATGTACTACCCCTGGATGTAGCATTTTGATGGAATGAGAAAGTCCTGCCAGATTGAAAGCATAGAATGCCATGAGGGTGCAAGAGAGCATCTTGGGAAAGTGAAATATAGCAGAAAAATGTATTTGGTGACTACTACAAGTGTAGCTGCATCATGTTTGTCCTCAGTCTGAAAAAAGTTGTCTATATTTGCTGCAGTCCTGCCCCGTTCTAATAGGTCATGAAGAGTTTAGTGCAGGTAGTTATTCAAGGGGAAGAAGCCCAAAAGATTACATGCTTTACTATATATATATATATATATATAAAAAATTCCCTTCTCACCCTCCGCGGGTGGTCTTTTGTTTCATCCTCTGAGCTCGGGTCCTCTACCAGAGGCCTGGGAGCTTGAGGGTTCTGCGCAGTATCTTGGCTGTGCCT
>NC_051450.1:1311145-1324956 GCF_001649575.2 Kryptolebias marmoratus
AATGACATCCCAATGTCAGTGCTGTAGATCCTGGTGGTGTGGATCAGTGAGTCGATGTCTCGCTCACTCTTGGCATACAGCTTGATGTCATCCATGTAGAGGAGGTGACTGATGGTGGCCCCATTCTTGAGTCGGTATCCGTAGCCAGTCTTATATATATATATATATATATATATATATATATATATATTCTATTCATGTGTGCTTGTGTTTTTTTGATCACCGTGCACATCTGAAACTGATTTCCCTTTGAAGTTAAAACCTTGGCATGCAAGTAACAGGTGGCATGAAATACTAATTTCATTTTATTACATGTACATTGTTTTTCTTCTGAAAAATAATGAAAATATATAAATTTAGGCACACTTAGAACTTCTGTGATGGACAGGTGAATTGTCCAGGGTATACCATACCTCATGGCCAATGACTGAAGAAAACAGACACCAGTTCTCTATGACCCTCAACAGAATCAAGCGGGTATAAAAAAATAGGTAAATGGACATAGAACATGCCAACAATGCTAACACTTTCACAGGTAATATCCTGGACTGTGTCTTAAAAGGGGCCTCTCAGTAACCATAAAGCCAGCCAGATGGGAAACCCAGAACTGGGGTGGCCCAGGTTACTAGGACCTCCCTTTGCTGGTCACAGGTTGCAGTAATGGACATCTGTCACAGTCTTGTGAAAGCAGGACTAGCCACTGTCAGAGCTGTAATGAAATATGTATGAAACAAGACTGTTAAGCAGTAGCAGGCCCAAAGCTAATCAATGTTTCGATCTACTAGCACCCAATGTGGAATACATTTACTCTACATTATCTTTTCATGCAGTCAATTTTATGCATTCTGATTCCACCTCCAGTCCTACCACATTAAAATGAGGCAAAGTTTAAATTGTGTTCAAAATTTAAAGTGGTCCCATTGCCTCGAGCTACATGCCCTCCTCACTGTCATTCACATCGTTGAAAAGTGAGACAATTTTCTGCTCTTGTGCTGCTCTCTTTCTTTGTGACGGTGCCATAACAATGGCACAGCTAAAGCTCACTCAAACAACAGCAAACATATTTTTTGGTACAAAGTTGTGACAGCTAAGCTCTTCTGTATAATTATGCTACAAAAGGGGTCCCCAGCATGGTGAGTCAGAGCTAAGTGACCTGGATGAGAGTTAGCAGAAGCAGCCAAGGGCAAAGCTGGCTAATGTAAACCAAATCCTCTACCTGGGGAGCACAGCCTATTCAGGCTAATCCGCTGGCCTGGAGGCTGCTGCTTTAATAGGGATGCTGTGGAACTAGTCATTGTCCTCTCTATAGTCAAGGAGCCCAATACAACATGTTAGCCCTCCCAAGCTGTAAATGTTCCTCCACCTTCTGCTGCCTGATTGTTTATCAAATTTATAAGGCGTAAACTATATAAGAAAGCATTTGTCTGAGTGCGTGTCACTTTAGTTTACCAAAAGTTGACAATATGTTATTTTTAAAGACAACAACTCATAACCCACACAAAGAGACAAAGTGAATTTTAGATGCAAGCTTCTTGCCAGGTTGCTTCAACTCGAGGTAAGTGCAGACAGCAATGCAAAAAAGAAATATAAATAGACTGAAGGGAATGTGCTGGATTGTAGTGGATGTATTATCAAATGCATCTTTCACCCCAGGCCTGTCATTTGGCACCAGCCAATGAGGGAGCAATAAGAATTGTCAGTAGCAGCCTTTTGTGTATCTATCCCCCCAATCCATCTCATTGGTTTTAACTGTTGTACCAGAAGTGCTTTTGGAAAGCCTTCCTTTCAGTTTCTTGATAATATGTGGGACTATGTGCCTGAGCTATGTACACATACCTGCAACTCCTTCATGTGTTTTTTCATAGGTGTATTCATGCATGTTGGGTGTATTACATACATGTTTACTCTGCTGCCATGCAAGCCCAGAGTACACCAGGGGCTGCTGGGGTTACACAGTAGGGGAGGAAACCTGTGAAGGGTTGCCTCAGTAAACCCACTGATTATCTGTGCCAATAATTCACACCGTCTTGACCTTGCTGCTCAATCCATACACCACTACTGGTCCCAAGTGGGACAGCAGAAACAGCCTGACTCTTTACACACTGATCCAAGGCTGATGCACAACCCAGAACTTATGTATCTTTTTTTCCTCTCTTTTTCTCATTTCTGTCTCAAACTGTTGTTTTTTTACCTTAGGTCTCTACCACCAAATGTGACAACTTACCTGGAGGTTTTAACCTGCAGTGTTTAATTAAGGCCCCCTTCACATTAAATGATGACCCTGCTACAATGTAAAAAATTCAGCCAGAGCATATATGATCTTTGCAGGGTCTGGGTGAGGTCTTTAGTTGTGTGTTGAAAATATGGTGGGCATTATGCATGATCAAGGGTAATTGGTCCTTGATGATTTTAAACATGCCCAAACCTTTGTAGTGAGGTCTCTAGTGAAGCAGGGGTTTATATTCTTATCCTTGACATGGAGCCCATGCACACTGATGTGGCTTGGTTGTCAAGAATTTAAAGCAGGCTGGTCATGCTGGCCTTATGCCAAGGCTACAATTGTGATCATAACAAGGTTATTGAAACAGCCTTGTGACGAGATGATACCTGTGAAGGAACTCTTGTGCTAGGGTGATCTTTCAGTGCACAGCTGTATCTGGATGCTGTCCGAGAGAGTCATGCCTGGGCAAATGTACAGAGAAGGAGATTGTCTCAGGGGCCATGCAAAATAGCAGGAAAAAAACTATTGGCAAGTACTAAGAGAGTAAGAGTGCTATGATTGCCTTCACACCTATTTCACAAAAACAGCTCAGTTATAGGGCTGCCAAGATGAAAATTTGTAAATCATGGGATAAATAACTCTGCAGCTTTGACTTGGAGCATATATCAGACATTGCCCATCCTAAATCGTGGTCATACAGACCATCTGTCATCACTACATCACATCCTTGAGCTGTGAAGCTGACTTACCCTTTTGTCTGCCAACTATTACAGTGCTGTCACTACCTCGTTTGGTTAGCTCAGAGCTGTTACAGCAGTGAGTTGACTTTAACACTCCATGCCACATCAGTCCTTTCAGAAATCATACTGAGAAAGCCAAAAAACATCCCAGCTTGGTGTTTTGCAAAAAGGGGCCTTTGAAGGTGGTTTGCCAAATTTGTTGGGCCATGTTCTAATAGGCTGTGTCATGAAGAGCGTAGAGGGGTTGTCATCCAGTGTAAAGAAGAGTATTGTGTAATGTTTTGAGAAGGGGAGTTGGGCTGGAGAATAATTTTATGAATTAACTTAAGATTTGCTTCATGCAAGCAATGCTCTGTTCCAGAGGAAAGAAAGAAAGAAAGAAAGAAAGAAAGAAAGAAAGAAAGAAAGAAAGAAAGAAAGAAAGAAAGAAAGAAAGAAAGAAAGAAAGAAAGAAAGAAAGAAAGAAAGAAAGAAAGAAAGAAAGAAAGAAAGAAAGAAAGAAAGAAAGAAAGAAAGAAAGAAAGACAACCAAATTTATGCACGGTTCTTGTGCTTCAGCGATAGCCACAGTATGGGGGTCAATTTCACAATCAACCTATTACATTTATAACTTTATTTCATACTACATGAATAATGATTAAAACTGCATCTTAATTCCATCATTGTGTCATCTCAATCCTCAAACATTTGCTTTACTGCAATTCTACAGCTGTGCAAAATGTGGATGAGCTAACCATTAGAGAAAACCACCTCCTGTCCCAACATTTTGCTTCTGTTGTTAGCACTCATCAGCATCACAGGAATGTCACCCCTTGATAGCTTAGTCTTGGTGGCAGGATGGGAGGCAGGGGGGTTTCCAAGAGTGGAGTACAGGCAGCGATAAGCATAGCCCAAAGGTTAATTATCACTATTTTGGGTTGTTATCCAACGTGCAGCTCCCAGTGACTTTGATTTCCTTCCCTCCACCTTTTTGATTGGCGTGGAAAGGCTTTATGTTACACAGATTTGCTGCTCGTTTATTATCCTAATTTGAGGAAGGCCGTGTTGGAGGCATTGTCGATACAGCAGCTCTACCTGCCCCCCACCCTCATCCCGCAGCTCCGTACCCTGTATAGAAGACTGGCAGGCCGGTGGGCGGGTGAGGCCAGGAGCTCTCAACGGGTGATGAAAATGCATTCTGCAGGCTTAATTGAAAGTAGAGCCGTCATGTTCCACACAGACAGCCACATGTAATTATTCCAGTCTGCCAGGCTTCAGTTTGCCTGTCAGCTACCTGCCTGGGCTGTGTGCTGCTGCTGCAGGGTGTGCAGAGACAGAAAGCAAGGGAGGGGTAGATGGGGGTGGTAGATATAGAAAAGGGGAGAAAGGAAGAAGTGTGTTTGTGCATAGGTGTGTGTGTGTGCGCGCGTGCTCGCCTGACTGGGAAATTTCACTGGAGGGGTGCATAAAAAGCAGTGATCTTCCAATTTGTCTCTGCTGCTCGCCCTTTCTCTCTCTCTATCTTTAACTCTCTTTCTACCTACTTTTCTCCGGTGCCGGCACCCTCCAGTCAATCTCCTCTCTCTGTTTCGGTCTCTGAATTTCCTGTTTCAAGAAGAGACACAAGAGGAGAACGTAGAAGAAGAAGAATAAAAATATTTTTTTTTTTTTATAAAAAACAAGAAACGGAGGCAAAGAAAGGAAGAGTGAGCGACAGTAAATGTAGGCCCTCCACAGATAGCCCATGTCGCTAAACATAGCCTACTTGGTTCAACATCAACTTTAATTTGGGGAACCTCAGAGTATTTTGTTCCTCCATATGGCAATTATGGTGTCAAATCAAACTTTGGAAGGCAAATAGCAGAGCAAGCCTCGCTGCTATTTCCAGACACCACATCTCTGTCTCCAATCTCTTTCTCTCACAGCCATCCAGATCTCCGAAGGATTACACAAACTGAGGATTTTTTTTCCTCCCATGGACACAGAAGGACACACATACATGCAAACACACACAATGACAGTGTTATGGAAATGATCACATTCCGTAACAATACCGAGTTCCTGACCCAGCGATCCGAGGAGACATAAATCAGGGTGTTTCAGTAGAGGCCTGACCCATGACCCGTCCAACACCAGGCCTGTCCTTACTGTCAGTCATGCCTTTATCTCCATCTGACCCTAGAGCTTCCTTCAGACTACAACAGGCCACAGCCAGAGACCTCATCCTCAGTCAAATGCCTTTTTTGTGGCATTTCAGACCGTGACATTAGTGTCTGCCCCCCTGCTCCCTGTACAAATCACTGTTTCACAGTTTTTGTGTTCCTTGGGCTTCTTTTTAAGGTGTTAAATTTGATGTCATCAAATAACACACTTCACTGAGATTTTTGCTGCTTTCGAACACTGTTGATTCCTGAGCCCTGATTGATATCTTATCTGTTTAATAAGATGATTATCATATTTATGAAACACTTAATTTTTTGACACACTCATTGTTGGTTAGAGTTACTGAGCTCTAAACTGAATCTTTAACTGATTTAAATTTAGTGTATCTACATTTCAGTATCACAATGATTTTAGAATTTGGTGGACTTGACAGTGCTTGCTATCACTGCAGTTCCTGAACACATCAGGCCAAGTGGCGTCAAAATACCATGGGCTTGTGAACAGTTTGATGCATGACTACAAATATTTTCGTTCCTTGATATGTGTAAATTCTTTAACTCTAAAGCACTATTGGATGAGCAATTAATGCAAAATGCCATACAACCCACCACCACCACTCACCTACCTTGTTGCCACATAGGCACAAAGCAAAATACCAAGTGGTAACTATTCACACTTTTCACAATGTGTTCATTTTGTCCTGCTTATAGTGCTAAAGGTAGTATGTCAATGAATTGCAACTAGTTAGAGAACAGCATTTGTGAGGGGGTCTCCAGAATCTTTCAAGGCTTTCACAGGTTTCTCAATTTCCTCACTTGAGTCACAGAGGCTTGTCACTTGAATATTAAAAAAGTGCAAAATAATTTATTTCAGAATAGTCACAGAGTTGTGGGTGACTCAGATCCATCTAGATTTTGCTGCTGGCATCTCCAACCCATCTCAAGAGTGCAAGAGTTGTACTTTGACATTTGCACAATAGCTCTCCTTTTACACATATGGGTCTAAAAGCTACATGGATGATAAATTATATTTATTTAAACTGGTCCAAATCTGTCTTTGGAGTGTACTCCAATAGATAAAATCATACACTTGGGTGTCAAGGTAGATACATGGCAGAGCCAAGACAGGATGTGGACAGACATAGGCAACAAAATATTGTGCACATCCTAAAATACAGTTTTACAAGCAGTGCACACAAACATAAGCCGTGTCTTTCAAAAGCTGGCTATAAAAATCATGGCAACATGTCTTGCTGGTTGCAGACATTTGGAATTCAGTAAGACTGTAATGGAAAATTTGTGCACTTTCTAGTAATTTTGAGTTGCCAACTTATCTCCCAGTGAGAAACTATCTGAATTTGTTACTAAAAATAACTCCAATGCTGAGCTGAACAATGTCATTATAATGTCAGTTTCGATAAAGAGAAGTTTTATACAGATCTTGGAAAAAAGCAACACTGATCGGGGGTTCCTCCAAGAGGGGAAGGGGGTCAATGGCCACCCATACAAATCTGCTGCTTTCCCCAGTGTACCCCATGGCCTGACAGACTTGCATAATATGCATAATGCAGAATATTGACTGCTGTTTTTAATTAGTAATGTCAACTGAAAATAAGAAACAAAATGAGTTCTGTATCAGATGGTGATTCCACAACTCCCATATTGCAATATTTTCCAAACACCCTATACTATATGTGACCACAGCATAAAAAAAACTTTTGTCCAGTTCTGTCATAGGTTTTGGTTTAGGTAATCCATCTTTTATCAGTGCCTATGACCTGACCACTCCTATGAAAACCTTTTGGAGGCACCCAGACACTAATACAAACAATAATTTATCACAATTATCTAAACAAGGGCTATTGTTAACAACTGATTTAGGACTTTAGCTTATTTTATATTTTTGTCTTTAAAAAAGGAATGTCCATGTTTTGCAATGGAGACTTGCAGTGAATATCACATCATACAGCTGAAAACATTCTCTATGTTAAAACCAAGGGTTTTAGATACACACATATTGTCAGGATATAGGTTTTTGTTGTTTTTTCTTTGTGATTTCTTTTGCATTTTGGGTTATTGTTTTCATGCTTTGTCTTTGTATTGTTTCTGCCTTCTGTGTTCTTTCATCATTCATTTCTCCTCTGTCTGCACTTGTTTACTTGCCACACCCATCTCCACCCGCCTACACTTGTAATCACTCACCTGTGCCCACTTCCCATAATTACCCATTGTTTAAAACCCGGTCATCTCCTCCACTCACTCGCTGGTTTATTGCTTGTTGTCACTTGTGTTACGGCTCTTGTTCCCTTGCCTTACTTTGCCTCGCCATTCTCTCGTCTTTAGTTACAGTTTGGTATTTGTTTGCTGCCACGTCAGCTTTTTGTTTTCTAGTTTTTGTTAATTTAAAATAAGTTTTCGTTTTTTCAATTATGAGTCTGCACTCTGGGTTCCTCCTGGTCTCTACCGACCATGACATATACATATGCCCGTACACAGTAAAAACTGCTGGGTTAAAAATAACCCAATACATAACCCAGCGCTGGGTCATATATGGACCGACCCAACGCTGGGTTGTTTTAACTCAGCTGGGTTGGGTTGAGGGTTTGACCCAGCACATTGGGTCATAACTGCAACCTAAAGCTTAGGTTAAAATGACCACTGCTCAAAGTTAAAATGACTCAATATTGGGTTGAAATTTATTACCCATTAAAAGGGTCATTTTACCACCATATTTTGATTTTTAATTTTTTTTCCTTTTCTACTTTAAAATTCACTATAAAAATTGAACTAAAAACATTCAGATTAGCTCAAAATAACTTTTATTTGCAAATGTTATACATTCCAACATACATGAAATTTTTAATACAGACATGTAAAAGTTACATATAAACAATTGATTAAATCTGCACCCTTTTTAACTTTATTGGTGTACACAAATAAATATTTTCATCAAAAGAGTTTGAAGGAAATGTAAAAAAAAATAGTAACATAGTAACAAAGAAGTTTTTTCAATCAGAACATTTAAAACTTATTTAAGGGTTATTTAAGAATTGCATTTATTCTTCCATGGCCTCCAACTGTGCCCTCATTAATTTTATCGGTGGTGACTCGTTTCCTGGGATTTCATATATCACAGTTTGGAGAAAATCCCAAATCTGGGTACACGACTTCGGATAACTCACATCAAAAACGAAGAACGATTTGAAGCAGCCGTCAACAGCCCCCAAAAGAGATGGATATTCCAAAGCAGTTCCATTTATGACCACAAATGCTTGGGAACAACAATACCTGTCCCCAAGCATGAGAACACGTGGATGCTCTGTTGCTGTACTTCCAAGATATTCCACCATATTTGTCCCAATCTGGTGTGTGGAAAAAGCATAAAGGAAGCCATTAGTCATTTAAAGGTAAGGAGGAACATTCCCCACTAATAATTTTTGACTAATTCTTATATGATTTTTGTTTGGTACATTATCCAAAGAACCTTGCGTTTGAAGTTTACATATACTATATAAAAATATATTTTTGGTCAACGCTGTCTCGTGTTATATGACATTAAAATTCTCATTTCACGTCAATTAGGACTTGTTAAATTCCCGATTAATGACAGGGAGAACAGTGAGGGGAAAAAAGCATATTTGTTTTAAACTTCTGGTTTCAACTACATTTAAACAGCAAAGAACTCATTCTGACATGAAGATAGACTTACTGGCTGGACATCAATGAAGGCTTGCTGGACTTCAAGGTTGCTGGGTCTGACCACCTTTCGTCCAACTCTGTAGGGAACAGCAGGGAGGAGTTTTGGCAGCAGCTGCAGTGCCACGTCACCTTGTTTGTCTGTCAAAGAAAAACTCCGATTAAAATGCTACACAATCAAAAAAGAGCCACAGGAGAAAAAAAATAGTTCAGAAAATGTTCCTTTTGAGCTTCAATACCTTGTGGAAGCAACTCAATCTCAGGCAGAAGACTGCCCTCCTCCTTCTTCCCCATGCGAATGACCTTTGATGAGAACAAGGTGTTCCAGTTCTCTGTCAGTTTTCCACAAGACTGTGGATATAAAACGGCAAAGTCCTGCAAAATCTAACAATCAGAAAAGACAAAAATACAAATCAAATGTAAAAGTGAAATGAACTATTAAATTCAACCTGTCATGGGTGCTACAAGTTTATGTTCTGGGTAGTTTGACATTTTGAGTTTGTTTGTAATGGTATTGAAGTTGATTAACATTTAACTGATCTCAATATGAGGTATAACCTCACCATCCCTGGTGTGTCCAACAAACGTGGGAACTCTGCAAAAATCTGCTGCATTGGGATTGTCCCACTTGAGCGGATCCATCCTGCGCGATATACTGCAGTTTCCCGCATGTATTGGACAACCTGGTCTGCGGGCCAGAAGTTATTTTTTAGCCATTCTGTCATCTGGATGGCACGCTCAGCACTGGTGGTTGGTTCTGTGGGGGAAAAAGTATTACAGAAATTAAAAGAGAAAAAAAAGTGAGGTAATTCACAGCAATGATAAGAGCTTAAATTGCTGCTCAAAACAATAGGGGCTTGGAAAATGTCCATGTGCTAGTACCAGGCAAACTTAATCTTTCTGGTGGAGCTTCTGTGGCTGAAAGCATCTTCTTCCTTGGTTGATGCCGTTTCCTTACATTACGGAGACGCTCCTCCAGAAAGCCAGTTGCTGGCCTGTGTTGTCTTCCACGGGTAAACCAGGCATCCTGAACATTTTTAACAAAAGAAATATAAAAAGTTAAATGTTAGCCTTTCTGTTTTAATGTCCAAATTTTTATTAAACCTACAACTCAAAGCTCAAACACCATAGTTACAATTTAATGCTAACCATTGTGCAAGTGGTTGAAGTACTTATGTGCTAGTTCTCTGAAGTGTGAAAACTTACATATCCTGTGCCATGGCTGTCTCTTAAACATGGAAACTGGTCCACAATCGAAGATGCCAGAATTGCTTTAGTGTCTGAAGATGGGCTGGAAACAAAAAAACATTACATTAAGTACGACAGGCAAGTAAAATATTTTATTTTAATTAGTTATTGTAAGATGAAAACATAGAGCAGAAACCTTAAAACACCAACAATTTCCAAAAAATCCAGACAGTTTTTATTAGCCCAACACATACTTTAAGACTTCTTACTGGAGAAATTTTACTTAGGTGAGCACTGCACAATGCCGTTAATGTTCTCACCAAGAGCAAAATATCACAAAAAACAACCTAATTGATCTAGATTTAGAAGAAATACTCACTTTTCTCCATATTGATCCATCAGGTGTGACACAAGTGTTCTGACCATGCACCGTCTTTCACGAATGGATATATGCTGATTTCCATCAAGACTGATAACCACAGGTCTACCTTCAGGGGAGGCACTGAGGATCTCACGGATGTTCTACAGATAAATAGTTAATGTGAAAAATAAAATAGCTGTTATTTAGCTGCAGTTTAATATTCTTAGAAATTTAAGAAAAGATGAGATGTCTCATTTTTAATTTTAATTAGTAAGAATGGATGTCAATATGTTATGTAGGAAAGGTTGATTGTGCAGCTTAACTTACAAATGCTGCTCTTCCAACAGAAGAAACTCCACTCTCTAATTCAGCATGTGGTGTAGGATCAGCATCTTCAGTTGTTTTAGGGCTAGATGTCTTTACAATACAAATATAAGAAATATTAATCCCCAGAGTAAATTTAAAGTTTGAAACTGCAAAATGATAGAAATTTTGTTAATTATATATAAACATTGTATAAAAAAGTATTCACACAATCAAGACAGACAATGTTAATGATAATCATTTAAAGTTGATGAACCCATAGTTATACTCACCATTGTAATGTCAATGATGATAATTCTCTCCACAATAACTTTTTAAAATATAATTTAATTAATAAATGAGTTCTCTTATTACTTTGAAAAATGTAGCTATTGGTCATAGGTCAAGACAAATGCAAAATTATGTAGAAAACTATATACACAACATGTCAGTCTTTAAAAAAGCCTATATCTCATAGAAATGCAAAACTCATTGCTGTTTTCTTTTCGGACTTTCACAGCATGTAGGGGGTGATGATCATCAATGGATTCAATGTCCAGTGCCCCAAATTCTGAAGTGGGACACACAGTGAAGGAAAAGAAATGCCTTTCAAAGCCAGTTGTTTCCCAGTTGTTCACAATAAATTTTATACTTGAGTTTATTGTCAAAATTCTCCTTATGATTCCAAACTGGGGTTCCCCATCTTCAGAGTGAGACAATAACATTGTCATTCCTGGCCTGTATTTTGTACCTTTGTACTTTATCCAAGATGGCACAAACACTTCTGTTAAAACAGCAAATTCCTCCAATCCACTTGTCACCTTTTCAAAATCATCTACAGCACCAAGAATTTTAGTGCTTCCAGGCCCAACTTCAAGATCATGAGAGAACATCTGACCAGACAGAAGAGTGTAGCACATCATCATTTGATGTCTGTAGGCCTGGGTTTTACATATATTACGAAAGCTGCAGTTCACATGACTAACTCGTTTGAAAAATCGATGTTTCGCCTCAAAGCGCATGGACCAGAAGTGAACGACAGGCCCTAATTTTCTTATGGCTTCAGGATAATGTAACATGAAATGGTGTTTGGGTTTTAAGTGTTTACCAGGAAAGAGCTCCAAATAAAGACAGTGATGTTCCTGAATAAGATATTTCAAGAACATTATTGCTCCCTGTGTTAACGAAGGAGAAAAAATCAACTCCATACAGCTAAGCAATGAAAGGTGTAACTCCCAAAACTGGTTTCCCTCTGGAACCAAATCCCCGATCATGAGAGGTAGGAGTCTGAGTAGGCACCATGTCTGTGATGCTGTTTGCCTAAATGCAGAATCAGGATTTTTGAGATCATGGAGTTTGAAAGCAGATGGCTTGTTGCGACTATCACAGAACCCATAGTCAAAGCTGGTCAGTCTATAGTTCAGCTGGTCAATAGTGAGAACTTTTTGCTCAATCAGTGCATTTAACACAAGCTTAACTTCATAACCTCCAACTCCTTCAAGAATGTCGTGCATAATATCAGGAGCAACATTGTCGGTGACATGATAGAATAATAACTTATTAAGAAAACTCTCTCTTTTAATACCAGTTTGAAACTGGTTGTGAAGAAGACAGTCCGAATTGTAATTAGCTTTGTCACGCAATGCTGAAGGGTCTTCAATTGTCTGTACCTTCAGAACATCTCTGTGTATGCGACACCACCTACACACACTATTTCCAACAAAACTTTCTGTGTAGCCCAGTATGCTGTTAAGTCCAAGGTTGTCCCCACAGACCTGTGCCACTCCAGCCTTGACAGTCCCTTTGAAATATGGAGTTTCTACATGAAAGCCATTAATTTCCAGATCTTTAATTTCACGAACAATTGGCTCTAATACAGCATTCAGTCCATAGGTTTTTACATCATCAGTTTTGTACACTGCCAACAAAAAGTGAGATTTTAAACTAGAAAGAAACTCTTGTGGCAAGCACTTAATGGTATAGTATATAAACCCTAATTTGTGGACTGATGTTTTTGATCCAAGTGGATTAACCATCTCGCAGTCATCATTGTAAAGTGCTAATGGAATAGACACATCTTCAGAAAAAAGAAGATTGGTTGCAAACAATGCTCCATCTTTAAAATCCTCAAGGCCTGTCTTTTTCATTTTTTGCCACTCAAGTATTTTCGTAATTGTTCCAGGACTTTCAAGAATGACTTTTAACATAGATTTGAGAGGAACATACTGAAAGGTGTCTCGTACTGCTACTTGTTTCACTCTCCCTGTCTCTCCATCAATTTCCTGCATATACGAAAAGCCAGGAAAAGGAATTGCTTCAGGTTGTATGAAGTACCCTGACTGGGTGAAATGCTTCATTTGTCTGTATTCTGATTCAAATCCTCGAAATGGTTCAGAAGCTGAAGTAAACTCCTCTAAAAGTTTCTCAGCTTTTGGAGTTTCAGACTGTCCAGTCTCTTTTAAGAATGCAGCAGTTTTTCTCTTTAGGTTAACAACTAGATCACTAATCAGAAAAGATGCGTTTTCAACAACATCTCTGATTCCACTTAAGGTCTGTGAGGATTTGGCCTTCAATCTAGCTAAGAAGAGTGCAACTCTGTCTTTTATACTCACATCCTCCAAATCATCCCAGTGTTCCAATGTTGCCTCATCACTTTCTAAATTGCATATGGTGCTCAAATGAGGACTTGTTGCTCTTTCACAATGTCCAACATAACTAGTTTCTCTTATTTCTGTGTCAAACTCAATAGCATGCCCTAGTAGATGTCGCCTAAATGATCTCATATGATTAAATGTACGTTTGCATCCACTTTGAGCACACTGGAAATATCTTGAAGTTGAATATGTATTATGAATTAATCTTAGATGAGAAAAAAAATTCCTTATGTTATGTCCTAAAGACATCCCACATTTAAAACACACATATCCCATTTTGTCTTGTCCTATGACTCAAAGCATACCTCGAGAAATTTTGCTAAATGACGTTGAAATTTCAGACGAGGACCAAGGTGAGGAATCAGGGATGTCAGGCAGTTAGCATCCAAAAGAAAGAAGCTTTCTTCATCAATGTTTTCAGCTGAAATATATTAGAAATTACATATTAATATTTTCAATCCAAAGATTTCCTGCCAATGCATGCTTAAGTACACACACACACACACA
>NC_051450.1:1327218-1328883 GCF_001649575.2 Kryptolebias marmoratus
CGGAGCGCGAATATCTAACATCCAACTTAAAACTAACTTCACTGCGGTGTTTTGAGCGGTCCTTTGCTGAAATCTTTGTGGGCAAATGTGAAGCATTAGCGCACATTTTGGCTTCGGTCGCTGCTCCTGCATGCTCCCGGCATTCTGATGTTAACAGGATGTGATGTCACGTGTCTTCTTCATGAGTTATTTGGGGTTATTTTGTATTGCACACTACACAAACACACAAAGAAGACACTAGACCACAGAAACGGTGGCAAATCACTTTAGAAACAATAAATCTTAGGTTAAAGTTGCAGGAAAGTTGCGGTGTTTTGGACAAAGTTGCGATTTTGCGGGGTTCGCTTGATTTTGCGTTAATAGTTGCGATCGCAACATCACAAAATTCTGGAGGGTCTGAATATTATGCAACTTAATTAAAACTGAAAATTTTCTCATCTCACTCGTTTGTCATCCGTTGAATGTGAGAATAATAAACATACAACTCAAAATTGACAAATAAACATTTCTGACATTAAAAATAAATAAATCAGTGACCAATATAGCCACCCTTCTTTTCAACAACCGTTATAAGCCTTCTATTCATGGAGTCTGTCAGTTTCTTGATCTGTTGACAATCAACTTTTTGTGCCGCAGCAACCACAGCCTCCCAGACACTGTTCAGATATGTGTACCGTTCTCCTTCATCGTAAGTCTCCCGTTTAAGAAGGGGCCACAAGTTCTCAATGGGGTTTAGGTCTGGTGAGGAAGGGGGCCACTTCATTATTCTTTAACCTTTAAGGCCCTTACTGGCTAGCCACATAGTGGAGTACTTTGATGCATGCGATGGAGCATTGTCCAGCATAAAAATCATGGTCTTCTTGAAAGATGCAGACTTTTTTCGTGTACCACTGCTTGAAGAAAGTGTCTTCCAAAAACTGGCAGTAGGTTTGGGAGTTGATTTTAAGTCCATCTTCAACCTGAAAATGCCCAACTAGCTCATTCTTAATAATACCTGCCCATACCAGTACCCCACCTCCACCTTGCTGCCGTCTGATGCGAAGTGGAACTCTGTGCCCATTACTGATCCAGCCACAGGCCCGTCCATCTGGTCCGTCAAGAGTCACTCTCATCTCATCAGTCCATAAAACCTTTGAAAAATCTGTCTTCATGTATGTCTTGGCCCAGTCTTCACATTTCAACTTATGTGTCTTGTTCAGTGGTGATCGGGTTTCAGCTTTCCTTAACTTGGCCATGTCTCTAAGCACAGAACATCTTGTACTTCTGGGCACTCCAGGTAGGTAGCAGTTCTGGAATATGACAGCACTGGAAGATAATGGGTTCCTGGTAGCTTCATGTTTGATTCATCCATCCATCCATCCATTGTCTTCCGCTTATCCGGGGTCGGGTCGCGGGGGCAGCAGCCTAAGCAGGGAGACCCAGACTTCCCTCTCCCCAGCCACTTGGGCCAACTCCTCCGGGAGAATCCCAAGGCGTTCCCAGGCCAGCCGAGAAACATAGTCCCTCCAGCGTGTCCTGGGTCTTCCCCTGGGCCTCCTCCCGGTTGGACGTGCCCGGAACACCTCACCAGGGAGGTGTCCAGGAGGCATCCTCACCAGATGCCCGAGCCACCTCAACTGGCTCCTCTCAACGTGGAGGAGCAGCGGCTCTACTCTGAGTCCCTCC
>NC_051450.1:1331692-1337624 GCF_001649575.2 Kryptolebias marmoratus
GGCTGTGCCCGGCCGGGCTCCATGGGTGAAAGCCCGGACACCAGGCGCTCGCCAACGTGCCCCACCTCCAGAGTGGGGCCCCGGTGACCCGTGTCCAGGCGAGGGAACACTGTGTCCAATAATCGTACTCGTCATAAGGGGTCTTTGGGCTGCACTTCGTTGGGCCCCTCACCTAGGACCTGTCTGCCTTGGGTGACCCTACTAGGGGCATGGAGCCCCTGACAGCATAGCTCCTAGGATCATTGGGACACTCAAACCCCTCCACCACGATAAGGTGACAGCCCATGTTTGATTCTTCTTCTCAAATTTTGGGCAGTTAATTTACGTGTTACATGTTTTCTCAACACGTTTCTTGCGACCCTGTTGACTATTTGCAGCAAAACGTTTGATAGTCCTGTGATTACACCCCAATGTCTTAGCAATTTCAAGAGTGTTGCATCTCTCTGAGAGACTTTTTACAATTTTGGATTTTTCAGTCTCTTAAATCTCTTTTTTGGCCCATTTTGCCTGAGGCAAAGAAGCTGCCTAATAATTATGCACACCTTGATTTTGGGTGTTGACCTCCTTAGGCCCCACCCTCCCTCAATAAAAAAATACACATCAGCTGATATGTTTATATTCAAAAAGCATTCAAGTTTATACAGCTTGGATTTGGAAAATATGCAGATAAACGATGATATGGTCAAAACTACAACTTGCCTAATTATCAGGGTTTATTCTTACCCAACCTAAATAAAAAAAACATGCAGAGAGTAGCTTGTCTTTTATGAGGCTTTTGCAAAAGGAGAAGTCACTCGTGTGTGTCTGTTCGGAACAAACCCGAGTGAGTTCTAACTCTTGGCTCACTCCGTCCGAATCTCGTCAATCTGCTGCTGACAAGCGAGGTTGGAACTACGTCACCGGCCTAGCGAGGAAGTCACCTCCCCAGGTCTTTGTTTCAGTTCTCTAAGACTCTGGCCGTGCACGGGCTTTGGTGTGTCCTTATCCTTGGATGTCAGCAGACAGGTATGTTGAGATTTGGGTCTCGGCACCAAGATGTCAGGATTTATTCTTCACTTGACCTAAATAAAGAACCACGCCGAGAGTAGGGGTAACCCTAACCCTAACTGCTGATAGTAAACAGAGAATGGTAAGAACTCTTCCATAAAATGTTCTACCTAAATTATTAAATTTTGATTAAAATGTAGTTGTGGTCTCATGTTAAGATAACATGATTGGTATGTCCTATGCAATATTGATCGGACTGATTTAAGCTGTATTTGTCGAAGTTAAATCTAACCATTTTCTGCAATTGATTTAAACTGCTATGCTGCCTTTAAAACCAATAAAGCTTTGCAAAGCATATTAAAAGACAACATATAGTGAGTCTTTAGCTTCATTCATTGTGGATTATCAACATTTTACCGGGGTTTTTCACAAGATTTCTCCATCAGTTCACTGGATTTATTCACAAGACTTTTCTATCAGTTTACAGAATTTTTACAGGATTGTTTTACAACATTATTGGACTTAACAGTTTTACTACATTCCCTCACAAGTCTATGGATCACTCATAGGATTTTTAACCATCTTCACCAGGAGTTTCCACCAGACCACGGTTACAAGACCCAAGAAAAGGGATGACTCTTATGGAAGCATTTCCACCAATTTTCCTGAGTGCACCTGAGTCAATTTACTAGATTATTCACCAGTTCAAAGATTTAAGGCTCTTGGTTCAGTAATTTTTGGGAGGTTTTGCAAAAGTGAGTTCAGCTCAGTGAATCATTAAAATATCACCCTGAGATCCTGTTTTCCAGGATCTTAAAAGCAACCAGACTGACTAACAACAGTTCATCAAAAGTCGGGGTTTGGACGGTCTTCAACCTGGGAGTTTGGGGGATTATTTGTTCTCAGCTGCTGAATGATTTTTCTTTCAAGGGAAGCGGGGTGAATCCCAGGGAAGAAGATCGTAATTTGTCTGGAGTATCCACTCCCCGCAGTCAGCTTATCTAAAACCATCATTGGTGTAGTTGAGTAATACCCAAGGCCAGAGGCTGGTTTTTTAACTCTAGGGGGTAAGCTGAAGGGAATAATTCCCGTCAGATGACAGAGGCTTTTGCAAAATAAGAAGTCACTCGTGCGTGTCTGTTCGGAACAAACCCGAGCAAGTTCTAAACTCCTGTTGCAGCGGCACTTTTTTTTTATTAGAAGCAAGATATGGGTGGGGAACACACAGCTTAATCACACAGATAAAACTTACAGAAATAGAGGTGGAAGTTGTGGAACACTCTGCCCTTTAGTAATAACACAGAGATTGTTGCAAGCCAGGAACTGGCGTCGCTCTCACACCGAGATTGTGAGTTACCTTGAAAACATGTGGGCACGAGCATGAACTTTAATAACTTGTTTGTTGAGAGCTCGTACGATAGGAATGACCTGCATTAAACTCTAACACTAATAATTGTGCACACAGTGTAGTTTGGGATATTTGCATTTCTTCGTGTTTCGTCAATTTAAGAAGTCTGTATGGAGTGAACACATTTTCTGGTAGTAAAGGTGTAGCTCTTCAGTGGCTAGCTTTCATTTTGTAATCACTTTCAAATGAGACTACAGTAATAAAGGCAGATGTGGGATCACAGATATGGTTGGGTAAGTACTTGGAACATTACAGCCAACTTGTGGCACAAACAAAATGAGAATCTGTTCATAAGTTTTTAAGGAATCTTGCTTCAGATGGATGGATGGACAGATGGTCGCTGCCGAAAACATCAACTTCAAATTTGTATACTTTAACGAGTATTCAAATATCACTGCTGATACTTGATTATTTTAAGTTTTGTTTTGAAAAAAAAATTAAATAAAAGTAGAAGCATTCCCATACAACTTTTGGTTTTGACTCAAATTGATACATTTTAACCCTTTTTTGGGGTGTTGTTTTTCTTTTGGCATTCATGCCTTAACGTCCGTCATATTGCAGCTATTCCAGAACCAATTTGAAATTTTAATGTTTGTCTGAACACTTGACATACTGTTTCTTAATATATAGGAAGACATATACCTCTAGTTTACAAGGGCTTTCAAAGGCAAACCACATAAAGACACTGTCTGCTTTATCCAATGACTGTTTTCTTTCCTTTTAATTTTCTCTAACTACAACACTCAACAAACTATTATTGTTCACATCCCATTCAAAGGCACCTAAAGACAGACATGTTAATAATGTTATAACCACCTTCAAAAGTATTTTGTGAGTCAGTTGCCCAACACTTTGTGTTTTTATACACGTGTGCATATCTTTGAGTAAGTGCATATGATTGCTTGAGGTTCTGGCAGTGTGTCAATGTGAGTCAGCACTTTCCAAACAAGATAAAACTGGGTTTTCTGACTTTGAACAGAAAATGATCCATGCTGTTTATCTAACGGCCAGAGACCCTCAGGGATTTAGGCTGGAGGGACAGAAGACATATAAGGTCACCCTTTGGCCCCAGCTGCACAGCTTTGGATATTTAAAAAAAATTGAGATTTTCATTGTGGGATTTTTGGTGAATCCATGTAAACTCAAAATATGAAGCTTTAGAAAAACAAGCATACTATTTTACACGTCATCAATACTGTGTGTTCTAAAAACCAAAGCAACAATGTTATGTTGTTGTTGTTTGTTTGTTTTGTTTAATCTACATTTGAGTCTCTTTGCCCTGATCCTATCATCAAACTCTGACTGTTTGCTGAAATGGTTAATAACTGAGAGAAAATTATAAATTGTATTAATAGTATTTATTTATTTATTTATTTATTTATTTATTAGCCATTTATTATGTTATTAAAGTGAACATTCTTGCATGTATAATTCAGTGTTTGTGTTAGAATCATGAGGACAGAGACAAAAATATAAATGGTCGGGGAAAAGAAATCTTTAAAAACATATCAGATGAAGATTAAATTACATGATTTAAAAGAGCAAAATGATGTTATGAACAAAATTAGTGCCCTTCTAAAGTACATTTTTTTCCTCTTAGAGATACAGAACTAACTTTTTAAAATGATAAACACTGAACCTAAATGAGCATTTTAACATTTGGACGACTGGTTTGGGTGCTTCATGTAAGCACAAGAATAAGAGAATCCATTTAGGCACACCTCAAGTTAAAATACATTGGGTGTGACAGCCATTGTTCCATACATGGCAACTTATACAAACAGTTGTTTTATATGTTTGAATTAAAGTTTAATTGAAATACAACTAGCATTTTGTTGTAAAATGATTTTACTTTTACTCTTACCTACTTCAGCAAGTGCTTGAATTACTGACTGACTCTCATGTCATATCCAGATGTTTTTCTCTAAGTGTTTTTAAATTGTTTTCCAGTTTCTTCACTGCTCTTAATTCCCTTTATGGCCACATTTAGTTTTTCCCTTCACTATAAAGTAAAAAAGAAAAAACAGAGAGGGACCAAAAGCAGCAGCAAAAACAACTGTTGGTAGATTTTGGACATGAATCTAACCCATCAATATTGTTGTTTTAAATGTCAGACCATAACCACCACATCTTTGCTATATTTACCATGCTGTAATTGACACAGTTTATAAGCAACAAAGACATTTTCCAAAACCATTTTCTTCACATAAATATTTCCCACATACATTAGCTGTTCTGTATTCATCCACACAAGCATAATGACTGCTAATATAACTTTCTTTATACACGACACAGCCTTTGTACACTTATATTTGATTAGTACTATAAATGAATAGTAACTGATATAAAGTGCTGTAAAGCCTTATTAGAAGTTTATAGCACTTTTCTAGACTTGTTGACAAGATCTTAACAACCAGGATAAAGCCAGGCAGATGTACAAAAAACAGCTAATTTGTTGTGGTTTTGTAAGCACAAGGTGATAGTGATTGCCATGTCGTTGTGTCTAAAAAGTTTCATATTTTAGGTCAAGTCAAATTTATTTATATAGCACTTTTCAGCAATAAGGCGATACAAAGTGCTTGCACAAAAAGAGATTTAAAAAAAAATCTCTGCTTTGGAAAGCATTTTTAAAATTTTAGTTGTTCTCACAAAAAGTTAATCAGTATGTAGATGAGAGGCTTCAATGAAAAATAAAATTGCTTTTAAAAAAAATATATATATGTATATCTATCTATAGATAGATAGATAGATAGATAGATAGATAGATAGATAGATAGATAGATAGATAGATAGATAGATAGATAGATCTGGTGTATAGACAAATATGGGCTAAAAAAGCCAAGTATGTATCACTGAGCATTTGATTGGGAATCTACTTTTAACCCCAAATATGCTCCTGAAACAAGGCCCACTGAGCTCTCTCTGCTCCTGGTGGAAGGCGGACGTGTTTCTTTTCTCTCTGTCTCTCTGACTCCTGTACTGCCCACCCTCCTTTCAGAACTTCTTTTTTTACATACTCCTCCAAACATTTTTGGAACTATGGATCTGGTCAGCTGGTCTCTCAACGCAATTGATCAAATTTTCTCGACGGGAAGGCTGACCAAAGGAGAGCCAGCTTGCCCTGAGGAGACATTCTTCACTGGATACACATTGGATTCCTGCAAACGTCGGAATCCTGTTTGTCTATCGAGTCTGTCTATGGAAGACGTGGAGGATCTTTACATATTTGGATTTCTGATAACAGGATTTCTGCTGTTTGGATTAGGCAGTTACCTGACTTATCGTCAAATTCGTTTGATGGGTTCGGCAATCAGCAATCAAACTGTGTGGATATGCGAGGTGACTCGCAAGTTGGATGGGATCCTTTTACAGGACCGCAGACTGAATTGCGTTTCTATAACTCATGAATAATATGGGTTACATCTTGAAGAAAGTTGCTTCGCTCGAAACAGGCGAAATGGTCCTGGAATTTGGCTGTTTGGATTCGCCATTGAGAAGTATCAGCAAGACTTTCAAGGCAGACAAAAACAGTCTGCC
>NC_051450.1:1337688-1367142 GCF_001649575.2 Kryptolebias marmoratus
TCTACATTTGGCTTCCCGATGTGGCCTTGAAGGCCAAAGTCTTATCAATTCTCCCTGGAATTTATGTCAACAGAAGCTCTTTGCCCTCTTGCCTGTGAACATCTGTGAACATGATTCATGGACTTTTCTGCAAACACACACACACACAAATGCATCACACCGCCTCCTACCGTCTGGAAACAAACATACACATTTTCATACTCATACTCTGCTGTCGCATCCCCCCCCCATATTTCTCTATCTTAGTAATTACTACATCGGCTGTTTTAGCAGCCCACTGGTACCATTTAGAAATCCGGTACTGTTTAGTTTAGCTTTATCTTCCTGTACACTTAGTTTAGTTCTGTACATTTAGTCATGCTTAGATCTGTTCAGTTTAGCTACTATTTCTGACTGTCTTAGCTCATTTCTGGTTTTACTTCGGCTGTATAGCGGGCCTGGGATACTTTTAGATAGTTCGGTACCGTTGGTTTTAGCTTACTTTAGTTCTGTACATTTAGTCATGCTTAGATCTGTTTAGTTTTACCATTTAGAAATTCGGTACTGTTTAGTTTAGCTTTCTCTTCCTGTACACTTAGTTTAGTTCTGTACATTTAGTCTTAGCTTATTTAGACAATTAGTTATCATTGTATCTTGTACCTGTCTGTAATTTTGTTTCATTTTAATGTTCTGTAACTTTGTCTGTAATTTTGTTCTTGTGTTGTAAAGCATTTGAGTTGCCTTGTGCTGAAAAGTGCTATATAAATAAATGTACCTACCTACCTACCTACCTTAGAGCCTCATTGCAAGTTTGATGTGGAATGTACTGCCAAGTTAAGTTAAATGCATCATGGTTTATACAAAAGCTACATAGGTTTTGTATGTATGCATAACAAATGTTTCATATTTGTTCTGAGTTTGGCTCACAAATTGCAGGCACAGTTCAAAAATATACTTGACTGGGCCTCCTTACAACCTTTAGGAAACATTGAGGTTCTACTGTGTTGAGTATTATTAAATGAGCTCAGGTGTGCATGGAACTAATGCTACTATTGGTGCTATACATTACTATAAATATAAAAAAGATTCAGGAAAATGTAGCTTGTTGACTGACTGCAACCGTAGTGTGCATGACTAAACAGTCCACTTTCAGGTCAATTGCCGTTGTTGTTTTTTTGTTTGTTTGTTTTTTGTGATAGTTGCTGGTAGTTTCAAAAAGCTTCTACTCTGAGACCTGGATTTAAAAAGTTTCAGTGTTAGAGAATCTGATCGCAGTTGTCGTGTAGACGAACTGCAAATGCAACAAAATTGTTCTGATTTCACTTTAAAACAACATTGTGTAAACTGAGCCTAAGTTTGCTATTGAAGGATATTTGCTGCCGAGAGGCAGCTTCTATCCAGAGTGAGGATGAACTCAAGAGAAAGCCTTCACACAGCTGAAAGCTCAGGGGCCCCAGACTTTAGAACCCCTCAACACAAGTCACACCAATGTACAGTTTGGTCTTCTTTTGCTTAATTCCCTCCCATTCCTTTCTTCTTCTACATAATTACTTTTTAAATTTAATTCTGACTTTAGAGCTGCTTTTTACTTTCCTACACTTTAGCACTCCATTTAAAATCTTTAATAGTTCATTGAAGTCTTTTCTCACAGTGAGCAAACCAAACTGTTCATTTAACAATCACTCACCACTTATGGAAAACATGTCACTGTTGCATACATTAGTTACCATAACTATGCAGATGATACACAGCTCTATATTATGATGTCACCAGGCGACTCTGAACCTATCCTAGCACTGAACAGCTGCTTAGAACAAATCAATGCGTGGATGTGCCAAAACTTTCTCCAGCTGAACAGAAACAAGACTGAAATTATTATCTTTGGACCTAAAGAGGAAAGATCAAGAGTCAGCGCGCAGCTTCAGGTATTACAGCTAAAAACTAGTGATCAGGCCCAAAACCTGGGTGTAGTAATGGACTCAGACGTGAACCTCAAGGGACACATAAAAACAGCTACAAAGTCGGCTTTCTACCACCTGAAGAACATCTCCAGAATTAAATGACTAATGTCACAACAAGACCTAGAGAAAATTATGCACGCGTTCATCTTTAGTCGCCTCGATTACTGCAACAGTGTCTTCACAGGTCTGCCAAAAAAATCAATCAGACAGCTGCAGCTGATCCAAAATGCTGCTGCTCATGTTCTCACTAAGACCAGAAAAATAGAGCACATCACCCCGGTTTTAAAGTGATGATTACAATGATGTTTTTGATGATTGTAATGTAATTCTACTGATGTTTTTATTATGTGAAGCACTTTGAATGTGCTTGCTGCTGAAATGTGCTATACAAATAAATTTTTACTTTACTTTTACTTTACATACATATGACTTTCGGTCACTTTTGGTAGGGATTCAGGAAACTTTGATGGCAAAAGATCAGTGACATCTTGGGTCTACATGCCTTACCCGTTCTAAGACAACACCCTGGTACAGTCTTTCAACAAGACAATGCCCATCTGTAGACTGCTTGCATCAAACTGAAGTTAGCCTGAGACCAGCCAGGTCCCCCAGTCTTTCCCCAATCAAATGTGTGAAATCAGCTTGGACGTCAACTCTGGCTCATTGCTGATGCACTGGATTTTGCAGGTTCAACAACTGTGGGCAACCTTACCACAAAAGATCATACAACAGCTGTAGGACTCAGTTCTGCATCAAATCACTGCCAAGCTTGGTGTGCCCATACTGCCAGCTTCAATATCCATTCAATTTGATATATTAATTTCAATACAGTTACATGACATTTCATCACATGCAGTTTGTTTTGATTTCCACAATTCTATCTGGGTGCTTAATAATTTTTAACAATGAATGTACACTGCAACTGATTAGGTAGTGTCATTTCCTAAATCAGCTCAGCTTTACTATAATCCTGAGATAGTATTACTGTTTCCATATATTTTCTACATGAACATTTATCCACTGTCAAATGAAGGTTCATTTGCTGAGTGGTGGCATCTTGTTTTCCACTTTCATGTAATGAAAATATTAGTCAGGCTGTGGATCCCATAGGGTTTTGAATTTGAGCTAAGAGGTACAAAAGTCAGTTCTTTCCTGTGAATAAGCAGCAAATCTGGGCCAGCCACTGCTCAGACCCACTATGGCCCATTGGGCTCACTTAAAGAAGGCCTGTAAAAACCATGACTGATTTACATCCCCTCTGCCTGGACTTCCACAGAGCAGTGCCGCCCCTTGTTCCACAGTGGGTGCTTTGGTTTTGTGAGGTGGTGGAGGCTGTATGGGTGCAGGATGGGGGGTGGGGTGGGGGGTAGAGAGAGGGGCTAAAGCAGTATGGGAGTGTAGAGTAGAATAAAGGAGAAAAAAGAGAGCGAAGAAGGAAGGAGGGGAGAGGTCACAAGGGCAGTGCAGGGCACTCCCAATCAGCGCTGTGTAAACAGCCCTTCCCCTGGAGTGGACAGGTTGCAGGGGGGTAGTCCTCCATGGGCCACTGAGGCTGTCAGCAAAGTAGATAACTGATGGCAGGAATGTGGCATTTGTTCCTAAAAAGACGAAGAGAATGAGGAAGAAAGAGAGGGAGGGAGGAGAGGAGGAGGAGTTCAACTAGTGGCAGAAAGCGGGGGCCGCCAATTAACATCCACTTGATGCATTCATACAGCCAGGCCTCTGGCTCCTTAAGCCCTGCAGCTGCATTTGTGCTGGCAGGCAGCTCCCCGCGTCCCTGGCCTTGCACACAGATCCCTTCAGTTACACAACAGCCTCAGGTCCACAACTTTACCACATTGTCAGACAGTTCAGTCATTGCTCTGCAAGCCTCTGGTTTGAGGCCAGGATTTATGAATTTGTGAAAAAGTTTTATGCTTTTATATCTGCACAAACTTGTGAGCCATTTTGCCTTGCAAATAAGCAGGCATCTGTTGTCAGGCCAGCTCATTTAAGCTTGCTGGTAAATCTTGACATGCCTAATCTTTTAGTCTATTACAATATATCACCACACTTCTGTCACTTTCCTAAACACCAGCACAGTGTCTGTCTTGATGTTTTCCATTTACATAAAGATTGTGGTTGAGAAGATTGACACCAATTTAGGAGTTAAGCTGCACCGATAGGATTAATCGGATGCACAAGTCAAGTCTTGTCTACAGCTTCTGCGTGTGTCCTGTCTGTCTAGAAACTGGTATGCATTTCCCTCTGATCCTGGACAGTTACTAGCCTGTCCTCCCATCAGGAGCTCACATAATCAAAATCAGAGTCCGCTGACCTCGAGTTTGCGCTGTAAAGAAAGATGGGAATCTCCCTCCGTGGCCTCAGTCTGCAAATGGAGCAATGATCCTTGGTTCAGACCCTCCCTCTACCACCACCCGTCGTGGTGGCCTTTGAGGCCAAGTGAGGTGTAAACAAATCCTATATACACTGCATTGTCAGGCACCCCAAGGGTCCCAATGAAAGTTACTCCTGAGGTACAAATCACTCTGGGTCATGATTTGCTTACTTTTTCTTGCTGTATTTCCCGTAGCTCACAGTTCCTGTACAGAGAAAGCCACTCAAGTCACCCACTGCTACCATCATATGGGTTTATTTACATTTGTACATTTAGGTTGATTGAATGGGCCCCTTTTGGGGATAGTACCTCCAAAGGTCTGCTTCATGTTCAGACAAGAGACCACCTTGCAGAGAGTGAAAGATCCATAGATTTGGTTCTTTAAATCATGCAGTCTTATGACTCTGGCTGATTCTCTAAATTTGTTTTATATCTATGTTATCATTCAAGGAGAGAGATTTAAACTAAGGCAGAGTACATGATCAGATCTTACAAACTTTATTTTGGACTAGTTCTTTAGTTTTTGTAGTTTATAGTCTTTAGACAGGTATGCTGGAAATTTTCAAAAGATAGTTCAATAAGGTAGAGTTCTGAAAAAAAAAAGAACAAGTTTTATTTAACCCGGTGCTCTACAAATTACCTCAATTTGTAAAAATAGCATTTATTTCTGACCATTGATTGTTGAGCAACAACTTCAGTCTCCAAGATTTCAGTGGTGCATGCAAATGCTATTTCAGATTCTTTTGCATCATTATCAGTTTTGCATTACAGAGTTATTTGCATAGAAATACTTGATTATTTGCAAGAGCTAATTGCAGCAGCAGCAAGCTGTGGCACTTCCAGTGCAGCTTGTGGTCAATTTCAGGAGGAATTTTATATATCTGCTGAAATAACCATGTAATGTGCAATTGACAGTGGTGTAAAGGTTTATAAAATCCTCCAATGAACCTCTAGGAAATTCTGAAGACTGAAAATGTTAAAATGGTAGAAATCTAGTTTGTAAATGTGACCATTTGGACTGTATTGACCAGTTCATAATAACTAGTCCAAGCAGATCAATTTCCAAAGTAGGTTTCTGCATTCTTCTTTTTTTGTATCATTATTATTATTATTATTACCAGTTCATGCAAATGTTATTGTTTAAACCTTAACATTGCCATCAGTTTCCAATAAAACAGTTATTCTGGCAAAGATATTAGAAAAATCCTGTCAGAAGTGCCCCAGGCTGCACAGAAAGTGCTATGGCAAGCTTTCACAAACAATATAATAATATGCTCACATATTTTTTACAATAAGAGTTCTTGAAATAAAACAAAGTTGAATGCATTTTGTGCTGATAGCCCAAATTAAATGAACAAATAAAAAGAGACCACTGAATGAATATCCTACATAGATCATCATCATTTTAAATAGCTTGCATTTCCCACTCAGTCATTTTAATGTTTTTTTTTTTTTTTTTTTTTTTTCTTTAGTCATTTTAATGTTAAACAGATATATACTACACTGGCAATATCTCTCTATTGCAACAGTTTCTAAGGATGTTCCTCTCTGCACATTGTTGTGTAAATAAGGTTGTGCAAAAAACGCTGTAGGTCAGCAGAGCAGCGGGACAAACATCCATTTCTCGGAGAACTGCCTTTACTAAACCTGGCAGAGAGTTATCAGGTCACCATGAGTTCAGCCTCAGGTCGCAGCTTACCGTCTGTCTGCATGTTACCTACAAAATGTGATTTGACCTGGTACTGGCAGGGGGACATAACTCTGAAAGACTTCAATTGAGCATAACTTTTTGGGCCTTGTAACTCACAAGCCCAACATTCCACCTTCAATTTTCCATGTGAGATTATAAATGTATAACACAGTGAAGCTATTGACAGTAATCTGCTTCAGCATCCTGGTGAGACTCACATGTATAGAAGGAATGACAAAGGTAGTTTAAGTATCATTGAGTGCCAACAAAAGCCTCTGTGTCCAGTTATGTCACTTCGAGCTGCTACAGGAGTGTTTATGAGGAGTCCTGACTTGCACTAAGAACCTGTCAGGAGGTGTACAATTCAGTGGAGCAGCAGCATTTCTGTGTGTGTCCCTGAGGAGCAGTGATACATGCATCTGGCAGTGTGTGAACACATGAATTGTATCACGGGCCAGTGAATCAATTCATCGAATATGATCTAGTGTAGTTGGAAAATGGCAGTTGCTCTACATTCATTTCAACCAATTTACCTTTATATAATTGATTGTGACATGGTTGTGAAGCTAGTGGCAGACAAACTTATATGAGCAGCAATGCAGTCTGACTTGTCAACAAAAGTTGACTCATCACAAACTGGAAATATTCTCTTTGAACTACAGTTTGCATCTGTTGTTCCAGTCTTTATTTGAATCAAACATGCACCTCATGAGCCTGCTGAACTTAAGCAACCATCTGTAAAATGTTTCACTAAACTGTCTATAATTACTCAGTAAAAATAGCATTTACACTGCTGCCAAATAAACCATTGCAAGTTTCAACTTATTATGTTAGTTAACATTGTTGGCTCACAGCCAGAAGGTTCCTAACATCAGGTGGACTCTATTTTTCAAAAGGTTTCCATGTCTTGTGTCTTTATAGGTTTACTCCAAGAACTTTAGTTTCTTCTCACAGATCAAGGATCAAGGATAAGCATGACAGGTTGACTGGTGGTTCAGGTCATGGAACTGTGAACCAAATGTTTACCCTTGCATAGTTACAAGGTAAAGATCTGGTCCACATGTGTTTTGTGTACCTGGAGAAGGCTTACAACTCAACAATTTTGTAGGGGGTACTGTGGGAGTAAAAGATGGGAGAGTCAATCTTTTGGGCTCTCCAGTCAATGTACAGTGGGTTGGACAACACCAGGCCTATCTTTTGTCACTTATCCTGTCTGTGGTGGTAAAAGACAGGATTTAATGGCATAATCTTAACAAAGGTAGTGTCAGGCTTGGGAACCTCTGGGTCTCTATTGGCGTCTTCAAGTCATGACTGTCAGCATGCACTGGAGAGGTTCACAACTGAGTGTGAAGGGGTTGAGAAGAGAATCTTCTCCTCTAAATATGTGGCCATGATTCAGAGAAAGGTGGATTATTCCTTTCAGGTAGAGAATGAATTGCTACCTCAAGATGAGGAAATCAAATGTGTGTTGTTCATGAATGTTGGTACAATATAGCAAGTGATAAACAGACGGATTAGGGCTTTGTCTGTAGTAATGGGAGTGTTGCCTTGGTCTTTCAAGGTTAAAAAGGAGATGAGACAAAGGTGAAGTTCCTGATTATCTAGTTCATTTATGTTCCAGTCCTCACCTTTGATCACAAGGGATCATAGTCATAAGACTCCAGATTCAAATGACTAAAATGTGCCAAGCTCCATCATTGTTAGAATGACTTTTAATTTAGTGTAAGAACCATTCTGGTCATAGATACTCAATTTTATCTAGTACAAATTTCTATCACCTAAAAGCTCTGTGTGGTAAGTTTGTAAAGTACACAAAGGTTAGCTAGCTGGTGCTATTTCACAGCTATCTGACAACATTAGGTATTTTAAACACATAAAAGGTTTTGCTGTTTTATTTTCTTTTTTCGCCAGTTTAAGTTTTTCTTCTTCTATGCCAATTAAAAACTAAAACCCAGCTCTTGTTTTGTTAGTAGCAACAAAGAAAGCCTTGACATTTCTCTGAGACTCTAAATGGACACACAAATCATGTACATTCAGATCATTCAATAGTCTTTACACTTGCACAGATGAAGTTGTCAGTGTAGCATGTGCACCTTTAATATTGATCAAAGTTGCATATTTTAACAAGAATGGACCATATAACCTTATACAAAAAAGGGACCTTTTCTTGTCAACAGATGCAGCTTTGTTTATAATCTATCAAGGAATGTCAGCAGTCAGATCTGTGAGATTCCATTTGCTGAATGCCATCAGACGCCCTGCCATATTCCATAAACCAATTACAGCAAATTGACAGGATATACAGACACAAACATACACTGCATGGGACTATTTTATAAACAATATTGCCATTGCCTGAATTATTCACAAAGTGTGTATTTTGAGAGTAAGCCACTAATATTAACAATTGCAGGAAAAAATGATGTTTGTCAAAGTTAATTGTGATTATCTGTATCTAGTACAACAGTGAGGGGAAGGACATAACAATATGTCTGAGCTGAATGTATAAACGATGTGTTTTTGATCATACAGCATGATGAAATTCAGCAAAATTCAAAAACATTGCATAAATAAGTCATACATATAGCACTAAGCTTAGTTTTAGCTCACAGATAAGTGGATTCCTGTTGAACACATACATTTTAAATGACGTGTCAATGTTAATTCTTTTTCATACCGTTCACACATCAACTTGGGTGTGGAAAGGCTGGGGTTTTTGGTTATGAATATTGTTTATAATATATAAAGTATGCTGTTGGATCTTCATTCTGACAGCAGACTATTTTTTCCAAGAGCACAACCTCAGGGTGAGATGTTTATTGAAAATTCAATGATATGGACCATCGTTAATGGAGGCAAAACAGCCTCCAACACATGAATTAAGCACATACTGATATAAATCTGCTCAATAAAGCAGAATGAAGTTGGGGTTTTCTGACAGAGAAAAAGTTTGGGTTTTAGAAGAAATAGTAAAAATAATCCATTAAAAACAATTACAACTTTGAGCACAACCAAGATTTACTGCTTCATGATCCCTAAATAACATCTATGACTTAATAGAGGAATCCATTTGCTATATTTTATTACCAGTTTTCCATAGTCCCATTTAACAAATCTCTAAGGATCTTGACACAAAGAAACAGCTTCTACCTCACAGATTCTGGATTTCAGCTGTGGTCAGCTGTGTTTTCCAACTTTCGTCTCTTTGCAGCAACTAATAAGACTATTTCAGCCCTCTACCTGAAATGATGGCTAAGATGCACTTTTCAATAATGCATTAGACAGGCAGGGTAGTACCCTTGGGTCTCCCTCCACCACCACCTCTTTTCTCTATCTCCCACCCCCCACCCCACCACCTTGCACATACTGTACAGCCGAATACAGTGAAGATGCAGTCTGACTCAAAGGTGAATAAGACCTATTGATTTGTGGACACAGAGTACCACTTCTCATCTTCTCTTGGCCTGCCTGCAAAATGGATTGGGATAAAGATGATGGTGAAGGTGGTGGTGGGTGTAATACACAACAAAAATCAGTGAAGGATGGAGAGGAAGGTGGGGGGAGAAGGGAAATGGAGAGAAACACAAACTGAAGAAATAAGAAAAAACACCAAGGCTTTGTTACTATTGCAGTTGTGGTGGCCCTGTTGGTGAAAGGAGCAGTCTCCTTCACCTTGTGGGAGTTCTGCGAAAGCAGCACTTGCAATCTGATGTTTGTGAGGCCTAGATTGTGAAGATCTTATGTAGTTAGTGAAAAGAAAATGCATTTTCTGTCTTTCATCTACTAATGATTTACTGTGTTGCAAAGAGGTCACTATTTTGAAAACATTTGCATGAAGGAAACCAAAATAAATATAATTGGTCAGTATTGACAATACATGCTACCATAGCTTGTACTAATTTAGCAATCCTTTCTAATTCTAAAGTTTTAGAAAAAAATAATTTCTGAACAGTTGGTGTAATATCTAAAGGAAAATAACTAACTGCATCCAATACAATTTGGATTCAGAGTGAATCACTGTACTATGGCATGTTGTTATTTTATAGAATTTGTTAAAGCTAGTCTGGATAAAGTAGTAGGAGCTGCATTTTTGACTTGCGTAAGGCCTTCAACATTATCATCTAGCTATATATATATATATATATATATATATATAAACTGAAAACAAAAATAACCTTTCATGCCACTTCTAATTCAAAATGGACTACACTAGGTAAAATTTTAATCATGATCCTCTTTTGAACTCTCAGCCTCATCTAGTATTTTGTTTGTTTCTTCCTCATCATCTTGTGAAAGCTCTAGATCAGACCCTCCTTCCACAATTTTTAGCAAGATTCTCTCTGCCTCTGACAGTTTCCTGTTCCCTGAAGTACCTTGCATTTTATATGACAAATAAATTCAGTTATTCCTCATGACCACAAAGGAGGACATTGAAAAAATTATGGTTTTAGTAACTTAAAAATTACTATTTGTTACTAAAACCACTTCAAACTATTGATTTAAACTTTGTGCTTTAAAAACACTAAATTTCTACTGTTAAAAACACATTAATTGAATAAATTTCATAACTTACTTTTCTTGTGGAATAAAACATGCTGGTGGATAGGGCAGCCATTTTGAAAACATAGATCCTCTGTTTCATAGAATGAACCCAAACACTTTGCATATCACTAAATAGCCCAGGATATCCTCTATACAGTATAACAGGTTTTATTCTTGTAGACTGTTTTGTTTTTAAAATGAAGCTATGAACCACTTGTCCTTTAAAGAGGACAAAAATGTGTTGCTGGAACTCAGGAAGCTAATGTAACTTTCTTTCACACCCGTAAAACATTTTTGAAAAAGACTTGTTTTATAATAACTATGACGTGAAGATAACTTTTGCCATCCATATGATGTGACTGATGTCACAGCTGATAAAGTACTAACTATTGATAACTAAAAACAACATTACTTCAGAAATGGCCAGACTATCCCATCAAGTTGTCAAATAATGGACAAAGTTTGAGTTCAGCTTAAACTTTATTTCTAACTCTGACTTGCAATGTATTTTACAAGTATAACCAAAAGATTATTCCATGTAATGTGCTAATGGTAAAAAAAAACATGTTTTTCATATTCCACTACCATCTGTTTTAGCACTGATTTATGCAGCCAAATTTATAAGATTATTCTCATTACTTACTTTACTCTTTACTTATTTTATTTATTTATTGCACTGTCCCACTTTTCTCTTCTAACATAAGAAATGTTTCAACGCTGATGTTTTTTTTAATCACACAAAATAACAACCCTAATGGGTCAATCAGAAAAAAATGAGGATTTTACTTATTTTGCTTTAAAAAGTCTGACAAACATCCAAGCTACTGAAGTTAACCAGAGCAGAGCCAAGATAAAGACCATTGTGTCTCTAGTTGTTTTTGTCCAATGGTGGCTCCGTAAGTGGACGTGCCATTGATAACTACATAATGCTTTCCCTTCTTGTGCAACAAAAGCTCCCTCAACCAGATGGCAAATGAGTGCCAATTGTTGAGAAACAATGTGGATGACTGATGACAGACGTTCAGGGTCGGTGGAGGAGACAGTAGCAGGATGTTGTTTGGACAGAAGAGGTTTCCGTTCGCCTGCTCTGCACTGCTACACCAAGTAAGTGAGCAAGGGGCAACGTAGAATCATTATTTAGGACTTCATGGGGCCCCAGGTCATTTAACAGACATCCGCAAAGTCCACTCTGCTCCAGGAGAAGCTCAGATTTGGGATTTCCCTCTCAATGAGTTAGCAGAAAAGCAATGAGATGCTGCTGATGTGCTTATGTGTCAGGTTGAAAGGACAGGTACCCAGAATGCAGACTCATACTTAAAAAAAATATATTAAAAAAATACCCAAAACAAAAGGCTGACAAGGCAGCAACAAAAACTAAATAACAAAAATTTACAAAAACCAGGACTGCTAGAACACAAGGGGCGAGACACGAGGGAAACCAGACAGCACATGGAAGAGACAATGAACCAGCAAGTAAGTGTGGAAAATGACTGGGTTTTAAAGACTGAAGGTAATTAGGAGAAGTGGGCACAGGTGAGGCAGGTGAAGATGGGCGTGCCAGCCAAACAAGTGACTGACTGAAGATGTGAATGATGACAGGAATACAAAGGGCACAGAGAGTGAAACACCCAATAACAAAACTAAACACAGGAACCAAATAACAGAATTAAAGAAACTATAAGCCTAATACAAAATAAACTTAAAGAATAACTCAAACAAAACCCAAATCCTGACATTGTGTAGGTGCGGTTTTGACAATAATCCTATTTTCTTGTATATAAGCTGTCCACACTTACAGTCATCAAAGTAGCACCAACCTCATTGCTTTAATTATCTAAATACATTGCATACAACTCCTCCCTTCACGCTGAATGACCATCGCACTATATACATTCACCCTGAATGACTAATCCTGCTTCTAATTTTCTACATCCAGTGCACTCAAGCCCACTACTATGAGTCATGGATATGTCGTTATCACATTTTTACCAGACTTCACTGACAACTTTGCTGCAGTGATAATAAACCTCTACAATCTCACTACAAAGGTTTTCTGCATGCTCACAACCATCAGAGACCTATCATCCTCTATCTACGCCATCTACGTTCTCCCTGATGTTCTGTGTGGTAGCGGAGTTGTCATTCAGTGTGAAGCAGCTGTTAGAGTTTGACCTTTTTCATTATGTTTTGACCAGCTACATGTTTTTATGTAAGGCAGGTTTAAACATTTGAAGGTTTAATCCTTCAGTGCTTAGCTAAAATAAAACAATATGTGTTGTGCCTGGGAATTTCTGAAAGTTTACTTAATGTTAATGACTTAAGCAATGGAGCAACTGACACGCTGGACAATTTCTGCATCTGTATGAGTTGAGTCAAACTTGGCAGAAATAGATTCTGATGATGAATTGCACCAATTTCTTTGTGACATCTGGATTTGAGGGGGGAAAATCAGTTGCTAATATCCCATGAAAGTTTCCAAGCTCTTTTTTTTTTAAATTAAAATATAACTATGTACTGTATATGTTTAGGTTGGTCAGATGGTACAGCTACACAAAGAGTAAGATGAGGTAGTGGTGTTCTGGATTAAATTTAGAGCAAGAGAAAAAAGAAGTGCAAGAGCTCTGCTATAAACCACAAAATGAAGAGGCTGCAGCTTCTGTTCAAACAAGCATAACAAACCGAGACGTATTTTAGCTTCGCTGGTGAGCGGTCCAGAGGAGACACACTTCAAAAGTCAACAGCTGCAGTATTTACCAGAACCACAATCTATTACCATTAGGTAATAAATCAAACATAAGAGGCATTGTCAAGAATAACAGCCAGAAAATAGAATATGATCGCTCTGTTAAACCATAGTTTATGTTCAGAGTATGCAATTAGTTTTTATTTTATATGGCATCTTGCTTGCACACAAACCAAAGAGAGGACATGTTTAAAACGTTAAAGAAATAAGCAATCAGGGTAAACTGAATACAGAGGACTGGTAAATATAGTTATTATTTTTTCATTTTATTTAAAAACTATGTATTGTGGGATATAACCTAAATATTGATTTCCTTAAGATTTGAGTTACCATCCTCCACATGCATGGATGCACTGCTGTGGTGAAAGTAGAAAGTTAGACTTAAAAGTTAGAAAATCTGATGAGCAGCAGATTTGTAATAGTACAGCAAGAGTAACTTCTTAGAATCAGCTGTTCACTATAATGTGAACAATGTCTATAACAATTCATGGTATGTTATGGAGGAATATTTCGAAGTGATGATAAAATATTAATTTCTCCTGTTTGCCACCTCTTGCTGGTTACAAGTTAGAAGGCCTGATTGATTTTATTGACTTTAAGCTGCTCTGCCCATTTCCTCATAAACCAGACTTGTAATGATCTGCTGGTTCTGCACTACATTGTTTGCAAACACACAAAGCTACACTGCAAAACTCCAATAGTTTTAAAGTGGGGGCCGGTCAATTCATTCCTCTGTCAGTTCATACCCAGTAGTTTGTACCAGTTGCATATGAAATTATAACCATTTCAAATCAACACACTCACCATATACATGCATCCATACATGCATACTATCCTGCATGCAATGCAAGAATCCCAGCAGTCCTACATGTGTGCACAGGGATCAGATCTCTGCACAGGATGATTGTGTGCAACTATTTCATAGCCAAAAAAGTGCCATTTTCATGACAAAGTGATCACCCATACGTTTACACAGCACATGAAATCATCTATGTTAGGGCATGCGTAACCTCTTAGTAAACATGCACGCCAGGCACAGACTCATGACAGTATGGATGTAATGAAGTGGATGCTGGTAGTATAAAATACAGAGAAAGCACAACCTAGCCTGTTTGTGTTTTTAGGCAAACATTAAAACTTAATAACTGATTTTTCAGGAATTTGGCTTTGCAGTAATGGAATGCTAGATACAGCCTGTAAGATGGGGCCGTGCAAAGCTAGAATCCCACAGTGCATTTATTCTCTTTTGCCTTCCAAAGTGTCATTTGTCATATTCTTGGCAGACAAACAGCACTCCAGAGCAGACAAGCGAAGGCCTCCACAATACAAAAACTGCTATCATCACTAGCAGCCGCAGATGGGGAAATAAATAGCTCAGCTGTCCCAACACTTCCATCAAAAATACTTCAGATAAAATTCCTGCTCCGATCAAGCACCAGTGATTGATTTAACAACAGAATGAATCAGTTTCCATCATCCTGCCTGACATTTGTAATGACAGCTGAGTTAATGCAAACGCTTCCCATCTTGTCTTCCTCATTCTCTTTACACACAGAATAGTTCCAGCTTGACACACACATTGTGGAAACCTGTCCTGCAATACAAGGTTACTAAAGCTGGCATCAAGAATGTCTATGCTTCTGCATGTTGGTTTCATTGTTGGTCTTCTTTCCACCATCTGCCAAAAAACATAGATATACATGGCAGACATAATCCTGCCATCGATAAGGAAAAGATGAAGGCAGGCAAGCAAGCCAGACAGAGATTGGATTGATAAATAGTCTAGGTCAAGGTCATTTGCAAATGACAGTCTTTGGTCTACAGATCCAGTGATATATAGAAAACATTGGGGCTACTGTCCCAAATGCCCTGGCCTAATCACACAAAAATAATAATATTAAAACTTTGTGTACAAAGTAATGCCAAAAGGCAGGTACAAAACAGACTAAAATTGTGATTTAGTCTGTTTTGATTTATCGTCAAATTCGATTGATGGGTTCAGCAGTCAACAATTAAACTGTGTGGTTACAGAGCTGAATCGCAAGTTGGATGCAATCCTTTTACAGGACCGCAGACTGAATTGCGGTTCTGGAACTCATAATATAGGTTACATCTTGGAGGAAATTGCTCGCTCGAATCAGACGGAATGGACTTGGAATTGGCTGTTTGGATTCACCATTGAGAAGTATCAGCAAGAATTTCAAGGCAGACAGAAAACAAGTCTGCCAAAACAATTACTGTTTGTGAATTTGGCTCCCCTAGGCTGACCTTGTTCAGCTATCTTCAAATTCTCCCTTGATTTTATGTAAACAAGATGCTCTGCTCCCTTTGCCTAAGTACATCTGTGGATCTGCTCTGGGCTGGCTGATAAACATTCCATCATTATCAAAGACAATGTGACGTGATTCATGGACTTCTCTACAAACACACACGCACACACACACATACACTTATACAACATGCACAACATTGTCTTCCACCGCCTCTATACACACACGCACACTTTCCACTGTTTCTGAGTCATCTCTCTCACCCCCCCTTCCCCCTTCCCTCCTTCACTATGTTAGTTAATAATTCTTATGTCGGCTGTTTAGTTTTATCATTGTCATGTTTTAGCTTATTTTGCCTTCCTGTACATTTAGTTTAGTTTAGTTTATCTTACCTCATATTTTAGATATTGTTAGATTCCTAATTGTTGTTTAATTCAGCTTTAACTTTATCATGATTTTATTTAGATTATTTTAGCTACTATTTTGACTGTCTTAGCTCATGTTTAGATATGTTTAGTTTCATGATTTTACTTAAGGTATCCTATATTTAATTTAGATTATACATGATTGATGTTTTTACTTCTGTATTTCTATATTTGATTATGATTTCATTTAGATTATTTTAGATATTATTTTGACTGTCTTAGCTCATGCTTAGATATGTCTGGTTTTGTGATTTTATTTAGATTATCCTATATTTCATTTAGATTATACATGATTGATGTGGGGGGTTTTTTCTGTGTTTGATTATGTACCTGCTGTATTTGATTCTGTTGTTGTTTCTGTTGTAAAGCACTTTGGATCGCCTTGTTGCTGAAAATTGCTATATAAATAAATCTCACTTCACTTCACTTAAAGTGGGCTGAGGTAGGTACAATCTGAGCAGACTTGGGTACAAGAAACCTGTGGCAAATGGCTTGTTTTTACCACAAAATTCTAAAGTGACTCAAACTGCAGAAGTACAATTGTTTAGAAAAACATTTACAGGAAGCTTTTTACAGCACTGCATGAATCTGTCATCAGTTAGTGGGATGGCCTATGTTCAACCAAAAAATACATTTTATTTAAACCTCCTTATAACTTGATAACAACCCTGTTTTACTCTCCATGACATATGGCTGGATAATGGCAAATTTACAGCACTTCATTCAATGTGATTATAATTTTGACACTGATATGCTTCTAGCACTCACAAAATGTGGTTTTATACGCTTTTTTACACCTCCTGATATGCTCTCCTGCCTCCTTGTCAAATTTGTGACAACCAAGACACACCAGTGTCCACAAGCCCCATGTCATGAATACACTGCCACTGCTACTACCATGCTCCCTCATGCTCCACATAGGACCTTGATTTGTTGCCACCATCACAATAAAACACAACAACTTTGCTACCAAAGTTTTGTCCATGCTCAAAACAACTACGGACCACTACAGCCCTATACCTAATGGGGAGCCTACTGTGTTTTTAATATCCATTTAAATATCTCGTCAAAACTCTGTACTGATCATCCATAGCCCTTTTTTCCATTGTCCAGTCTCAGCACTACTAGCTTGAACTTGACTTGGTTCTACACGGTCTTAGTGGGTTTCCATTTAACTTAGTGCTGCCTCAGTGTGGGAATCGTCATGACACAGCTGCACAAAACGAAGCACCAACAGGTAAATAAATTAAAAAGAGTTACAAAACACTCACCATTCTCTGCCACACTTTCCAAAAATGCTGTAGCTATGTCAAGGCCACGGTCTCTTCACCAGTCAGAGCTGGTAAATAGTCCATTTGGTCTAGCTCCATCTGAACTTTTGTTGTCAGCCAAAAAGCACAGAAACACCTGCCCCTCCGCGTAGTACTACGGTACTAATTTACAAGTTGCCGTTTTACTAGATATATTATGTACTTGTGTACTAAAAATGGTGGGTTTCTTGTGAAGCAAACACTTTCATGAATAATGCAACTCTGATGTCAAATCTTCAGATGAACTCAGCTCTGTCAGGATTTTGGGTGTTGTTTTTGATTTCTTTTGTATTTTAGACCCTTGTTTCATGTTTTGTCTTTGTATGTTCTGTTTTTTGTGTTTGGGTCATCATTCACTTCTCCCCAGTTTCTCATTTGTTTATCTGCCACGCCCATCTCCTCCTGCCTGCAATGAGTATCACTCACCTGTGCCCACTTCACTTGATTTCCCTCTGTGCTTAAGACTCGGTTACTTTTTCCACTTCTCCGCTGAATCATAGCTCTTTGTTTATGGTCTCTTCCATTCATGTTCCGTTCTGCTCATGGTGTCTCTGGTTATGTCTTGTTTGTCCTGTTCCTACCTTAGTTCTTGGATTTAGTTTTTGTTTTGTGTTGCTGCCTCGTCAGCTCTTTGTTTTTGTTTATTCTTTATTTTAATAAATAAGTCTGCGCTCTGGGTTCGCCTCCTTGTCCCCGCATCATGACAAGCTCGCTTGGAACCTGAGCCAAGGAGGTAAATAACTAAGAAATAAGAAAAACTAAAATGTAACTACACAAACATGATGTCCTTGTTCATAGTCTGCAATAAAATTTTGTACGGTAAGCAGACCCGTTGGCACACAATTGGTCAAAGGAATAAAACAGACATTTCAAATCATAGAAACAGCAAAACAGACATAAGTCATCTTTCAAAGCATGGTGTTTCCATAAACAGGGATTTTACAGTTTGAATATTCATATTTTTGTTTTGTTTTTTAATGCATTATAAGAACAAAGAGGCACTTTGGTTTATCCAAGAATGACGTAAGAATGATATATTTTGTCACTGAGATGACTAAAGCTGAATGGTATCTTTTAAAGCTGATGTACACCCAGGAGCTTGCTATGCCATAAGCTACACAGCACAGGTTTTGATAATTAGAGTTGTAACTGTAAGTTTAAATGTCTTCCACTCCAGAACCTTCCATAGCTTTTTGACAGCAACTTTTCAGGAACAGTGTACTGTTCTTTTAATTTTCAATCAACAAAAAGAACATTTGACCATGTTTGTGGATAACTTTTAAAACTTTTAACTAAAGCTTCATTTTTTAATTGATTAATTTATTATATTTTTGCAGTGCTTAATGCAAATCAATTGAAGCTAAAAAGTGCTTTGATAAATGTCTGAATTTACAACACTTTTCCCTCTCCCTTCAGTCACTGCCACATATTTTTACAGAGCATGTCATACTACAGATTTGTAGTAAGTATTGCAAACTATATATTTGAACTGCTTGTTTGGAATACAAGTGACAAAGCTAATGGAGTTCACAACATAATGTCACTTTTGCTAAAAATCTCAAATTGGTTCCAAGATATAACAATGTTGACAACCCCATTGTTTAGGCAACAGATAAGGTTAGATATAAATTCTGACCAAAATTAAAGTATGCCCACATTTCTGTAAACCTGGACAGAGAAACTGCCAAGAAATCACTGCATTTACTTCATAAAGCCACACTTCTAGGAGTTACAGTTAATAACAGGTCTCAAAATTAGGTAAATGCAACAACAGCACATGACATATTTCATTATTATTACTTTAACGAAAACTAAACCAAAAGTCGGTTCTCAGAGCACACTCTCTGACCTTGTGGTGAAGTTATTGGAATGTCTACTCCTGGGATGATTAGCATCTTCCTTGAACATTTCCCTGTTGTTCATTCTTTGTCTTTGTAGAATGATAAACTCCAAACTGTTTGATTTTTAACCCCTCCTAGATTAATGTGCAGCAACAATTGCTTCTTTAAGGTCAGTGCTAATGTCTTACTTTTTTGGTAATATATAAACACATACCTGGATGGTTTACATCAGCAAAAATGTAAGTCATTTAATAAACCATTTATTTAAAAAAACTATTGGCACCAGAAAGCATGTCAGCGTTTAATCCCAATAGAATAAAAGTGATATGTCTAAGAAAGCTGGCCCAACACGGGTATAAATTTAGGTCTTGGGTTTGTGAAATGCTGCTGTTATGATAATAAACCATCACAACCTTGCTATGGAAGTTTTCAATATACTCAAAACCACCATGGACCTATCATGCCCTATCACACAAAATGGGGACCACTGTGTTCTTAATGCGTGCCTGAAGAACTTGTCAAAACCCTGCAAAGACCATTCATGTTCTGGCAGATTCTTTCTGTAAGAGCAAGGTTGTTTTCCAGTGTGTAGAGAACCTAACAACCAACATGTCATGACATAAAATTGGCCATGATTTAACTCTTTGACACCAGTGTAAAGCTGTAAAAAGTCCTCATTCCTAAAGATTCCAAGCTGTATAAGAGATGTGCTAATAAAATTACTGCCTGATCTGAAAAATTAACAAAACTAAAAACTGATAAAATATTAGAGTAAGACAACCCTAGACCAAAAGTGAGCCATTTGTCTAAAATGTATAAGTTCCTTTTTTTCCTTTTATGTGTATGTGAATTTAAAAAGTTATCCAAATACAACTGCCCTAAATCAAAACACCTGTTACCGAGAGATCAGTTTTCAAAGGCATTCTGAACTTCTTTGAATAACTCCCTCTTTTTAGAGCAGTGATTTACAGCAAGTGACTTAGTATAAAACTTGATAAATAGCTGGCTAGTGGGTACAAAGAGAGTGTGTCCTGTCTGCATCAACAGTGGAAAAACTACTCACCTCCGGGGTAATGTAGGGACGACATGTTTGAGCATGTCAACATAAAAGCAGGTATAAGGAGCCCCTCAGCACATCCTGGCAATCTAGTTCCTGCCATTTGTTCTCTGTCTCTGAGATAAAACCCTGGCTGAAAGCACAGGATGTTGGAATGAGACAAGTGTCCTTATTTTGGACACATTTGACTGCAATTACTGTCTGAATTCTTGTTGAGTAAGGTATCCCTGCTTCCTTTGTCATATTTTCCACACTCATAACCTGTATCTTCAGGTTATTCACCTGTTGAGAAAAGCAAGTGCACAGCCATGGGAGGCTCCCATGCACCCTGGTTTTCATCTTTTTGCTACAATTCATCATTTGGGAATCTTCCCCATAATTAAATCATTTTTCAGGAATTTGGCTTTGCAGTAGTGGAACGCTAGATACAGCCTGTAAGATGGGGCCGTGCAAAGCTAGAATCCCACAGTGCATTTATTCTCTTTTGCCTTCCAAAGTGTCATTTGTCATATTCTTGGCAGACAAACAGCACTCCAGAACAGACAAGCGAAGGCCTCCACAATACAAAAACCGCTATCATCACTAGCAGCCGCAGATGGGGAAATAAATAGCTCAGCTGTCCCAACACTTCCATCAAAAATACTTCAGATAAAATTCCTGCTCCGATTAAGCACCAGTGATTAATTTAACAACAGAATAAATCAGTCTCCATCATCCTGCCTGACATTTGTAATGACAGCTGAGTTAATGCAAACGCTTCCCATCTTGTCTTCCTCATTCTCTTTACACACAGAATAGTTCCAGCTTGACACACACATTGTGGAAACCTGTCCTGCAATACAAGGTTACTAAAGCTGGCATCAAGAATGTCTATGCTTCTGCATGTTGGTTTCATTGTTGGTCTTCTTTCCACCATCTGCCAAAAAACATAGATATACATGGCAGACATAATCCTGCCATCGATAAGGAAAAGATGAAGGCAGGCAAGCAAGCCAGACAGAGATTGGATTGATAAATAGTCTAGGTCAAGGTGTGATTGTGTTCATTACACATTAAAATTTAATAACTGATTTGACTAGACTGTCATTTGCAAATGACAGTCTTTGGTCTACAGATCCAGTGATATATAGAAAACATTGGGGCTACTGCCCCAAATGCCCTGGCCTAATCACACAAAAATAATAATATTAAGGAATATCAAATAATAATATAAGGAAAAGTTGAAGGCAGGCAAGCAAGCCAGACGGGGATTGGATCTAGGTCAAGGTGTGATTGTGTCCATTACACACCTGTATCAATGGTAAACCTGGAAAACATTATCCACTCCGCACGCTGTGGCTGCTACTTTTAGGCACAATAAGAACAATATTATTCTAAAACACAAGCCACAGTTGCTACATATTGTGGATGTGGTGTTCCCGTCTTTCAACAAAGTTTTGCTCTACGTGGAAAAACCACAGATGTCAACAACCCTTTTCTGAAGTCTTACATCCCAGTCCTTTTGGCTATTCATGTTGGTTAAAATTTTTAAAGCAGACTCAGTCTGCACTGCATAGAATTGTGCAAAGTGAAAATGACAATACTGGTTTACAAAAAGACAACAAAATTTAAGAAGACAAGAAATGCTAATAGCAGAAACAAATCAGAGATAATTGACAAGATACACTAGAACCACAACACAGGAGTGAAACGTTAACATAACTTTATTGGTTAGCAGAGAGAATGTTATACTCGGAACAGGTTCGCTGGTAGCAACACTGGGAGTACAGGATGGTGGGTGGCCCAGTGGAATAACAAGAGGAGGATGACCACCAGGAGCAACAGAGAGGGGGCTTGGCTCGGCGGACACAGCAGGTAAGTCGCAGAGTTAGACCCTAGCTCGTGGTCAGACAGGCGAAGGTCGGTACTGGGAAAGCAGAGAGCAATGAACTCCAGTGGGACAGGCAAAGAGTCCAGGTCCAAGATACAAGCAGGGATCGTTGTCCAGATATCAGTCCTCCAGCAGTAATCCGATAGGGGCAAGGCACAAGGAGAAATCCGGGGGGCATGAGCAAGGTCAAGGCACAGGAGGTCAATCAGGAATCGCTGGAAAACTACTCACATTAGGCTTTCGATAATCTGGCACTAGAGGAGAGAAGAGGAGGAGGATATATAGGGCGTAGGCCAGGTGTGGGAGAGACAATTAGGGAAGGGAAGCAGGTGACTAGAATGAGCATGATTGAAGATTTGGCAAGGCATGGCATGAGGAAAACACACATGATCATCACAGTTACATAATCTTTTAGGGAAACTGATACAATTTGGCATTGCTCAGGAAATGCTTCTTTGTCATTCATATGTGCACTTTTGCACTCTAAGTGAATCATTTAATTAACACAAGTTGAAGCATGAAACCCCAATGTACTGAATAGCAGTTAGTATGAGCATCCTCCAACCAAGGATTACAGGTAACACCAGCATTTCATAGAACTGGCTTCCTGGCAGCATAAGGATTGGTTATACTGGTGTATGAATCATGACATGAGTAAATTAGCAGCATTCACTGCATTTCTCTTCTCAAACAGTCAGTGTCACTGCTGAAAAGATACCACTATGTAGCAGTAATGACACAGAAAGAAGTGTCATGACAAATACATTCTTCATAAAAAATTTAGTTAAAACTTTTATCACATTATTTTACTTTAAAAAGCTTTCTGAAGTTGATATCTGTAGTTACTACATCTTCTTGGCTTTTATCCAGTCGAATCACTGTAGAAATTAAACTGCTTGCAGATTCTTCCCTGCTGCTCTTCCTGCTTTACAAAGTGTGGGGCAAGTTACAAAACGCTAGATTTGCTCAACCGGCTGAAACAACACATGGATGTAATGTTTAAATAGTATTTTAACAGCTATGTGGTGTAAAACCAAATCAAGAACTATGTTTGCATCCCTGACACCTGGTGGGTTGAGCTTGTTTCTGATGCATGTTGGACTCCTTAAGGGCTGTCTCTTGACTCTTGTCTCTGATCCTAATTGTAGTGTTCAAGGACAGGACTAAGGACAGGACTTTAAGGCACAGTTGTAGACAGCATATGGTTTCGGACCCACAAAGTTTGATCTCAGCTTTTTGTGGATGATGCAGTTCTCTTGACATCTTCAAGCCATCTTCAAGACCTTCAGCACTCAACAGGGTAGTTCATAGCCAAATGAGATTAAGCTTCTCAAAGTCTGAGGCCATGACTCTCAACCAGAAAAAGATGGAATGTTTAATCTGGATTGAGTCTTTGCCTCAAGCAGATAAGCTCAAAAATCTGGGAGTCTTGTTCATAAATGATGTTATGATTGAGCAATAGATGGACTGACAGATCACAGCTTCATCTGGAGTAATGGGGGATTTGGTCTGGTCTATAATGGTAAATAAGAAACAAAAAGGCAAAGCTTTAGATTTACTGGTCCATCTTTGTTCCATCTCACTGCTATGATCATGGGGTGTGAAACATGACCAAAAGAACAAGATCCAGGATACAAGCAGCTGAAATTAACTTCCTCCATAGGGTGACTGGAGTCAGCTTTAGAGATAAGATGAGGAGCTCCATCATCCAGAGGGAGCTCAAAGTGGAGCTGCTGCTCTTCTGTATCAAAATGAGTCAGCTGAGGTGGTTCAGACATCTGATTAGGATGTTTCCAGAATCCTCCCTTTGGAGGTTTTCTGGGCCTCCCACCAGGAGAAGACTCATGCTTGGCTATGCTTTGGAATACCCAAGGAGAAGCTGGAGAGTGTTGCTTGGTAGAGGGATGTGTAACCCAGGTGTAAAGTGTAACTTCCATTCTCTGCACTTTCCACTCTTTATCCCCTTTATCTATCAAATCTTGCAATAGTTCAAATGTGCCATCATTAATTCCCGCGAGACTACTGAACAGCCAATCGCTGTTGGGAGGAGCAGAGCTGCAGGGGCCAACTACCACGAGCCGAGAAGAGATGAAAGAAAAGTTATATAAGATAGAAACTGCGGACCTGGTGAGTGTTTCTGCATGTCACCTAGCGGTTAGCTTATTGATGACATTGAGTGTTTGTTTTGTGTAGCTGTGAAATTACTAACTGCTATTTAGATCTAGACGCCCATACTAGCTGTGAACAGCCAAGTGGAGAACAATAAGGTGCCTTAAATATTTATTGAGCACCTGTGTAGACTGTTTTTACATTTCATGTCACCTAATTTATATGGTGTATATTTATTGGATTTTTCATGGATGTAATTTATATTGAACTTTATATTTATTGAATATGCATATTGACTGAAAATGATTGTTGGAATTATTTATAGCGCAAAGAGTGCCATTTTTTGAATTTGTGTGCACACTAGAATGTTTTGATTATATATTTATTGAGAAAATGGTCCTGTTTTATTATGCAGGCCAGGTTGATGGCGAGCTGAAGGTCCAGGCCTAGAGCCTAAAGAAAGGATTGCACTTGTAGTGCCCAAAGATTTCTGTTTCTCCTGCCAGGCTGGTAGGAGGCTCCCTGCAGCCAACTGAACAATTTTGTCCCCACTCTAATATGACGTTTGTCAGTCCAGGACCTGCACTGAACCAAGCACTTTATAAGTAACTTGCTTGGGACCTGAACCAACCCGAGCTTGGGGTGAAAGAACTGAAGGTTGTGGGTTTGTTGTTTATGGAACTGTAGGATTGTTTTTTTCACATTTTTATATGGCCATATGGTTGATTTCACTAATGTTGTAAATATGTATATATTTTGTCTTCACTCTAAATACAAGCCACCCACAACTGCTCACTTCCAGTCTCTGTCTGCTCCTTCATGAGACGTATCTTATCTTCTAAAGAAATAGCCCATTTGACATTTTTATGTATCAACCATTGAAATATTGCAGCATATTATTTTTTATAAATATGCTACAGATGTCTGTATTTTCTTCCTCAGCTTGTTGCCTCTGCAACCTGACCACAGAAAGGCAGAGGTAAAAATGACTGGTGGATGAAAATTTGTATCCCATCACATTTTGTTCTGTATAGCACAAAAAACTGCAGCCAAGGCTTATGGGTCCACTTATACTGGGTATAATTCTACAAAATAACATCACATTACTGTGCAAGGTATTACTCCACCAGCAGTATCAAGACCACTGACACAACTTCCTTTATCCTTCACATTAAGAGTCTTCAACATTTATGCTGAGTGTTGCTCTCAAAAGACAATCTAAACATCTAAAGCTTATACTAAACTTGTTTTTTTTTTACAACAGTCTTTATATTAGCCTGTGAACCCAACAGATAAACACCAACAATGCCACAGTAAGAACAAACATTACACTCCATGGACATAAATAAAGATAAATGAAGTGACTTTGTTAACTTTCATTATCCTATATTGAAGTTAAAAAGTCTGGTTTATGGGTGCTTCGATGTTGTAATTTTGGAGCCAAAGTCTGTGCTCTAGGGATGTGGGGCTGCACCACTGATGTCAATGAGTGGTACCAAGAATGTGCAGACTTTTGTATTAAGGCTGTGCTCTCAATACCCAGATTCCATTTATACACCCTTCCAACTCACTAATAGGCTGTTACATTGCTAATCATGAGTAACATGACACTTTTTTATGTCACCGTTAACTAATTAGACATAAGCATATTTAAAAGAATGCATGTTTGAACATACAACAGCAAAATAAGAACTATGTGAATCAAAAAAAATTGTTTGTGTCTTTTATTTATTTATTTAGCCTGGAAAATGCACCATTTGTTTACTTGAAGGAGTGGTAGCCTACTATAGGGTGCTCATCCTATGTGGTTTTAACTTCTGGCTTCTGGTCCTGTGACTAGTTACAATATATTTTGAAGGGTTGCACTAAGGCTATGTACTGTAGCATAAGGAGTTCTTAGGCCATAGTATACTGTAAGTCTCCCACCCTTCAGCCCAATACATACATGATAAACATAAAGGGAGCACATTGTGAACATTAGACTAGCTTCAACTTCACCAACACAAGTTCTCTTACAAAAATGCCATGTTACGTTGAATGTAATCTTTAGAAGATAAGTTAATTTTAAAAAAACTATAGTTAGAACTGTAAAAGTACTAAATTGTGCATCCACACTAGTTTATACTCAGATTTTCTAAAGTTAAAGCAGCTACATGTGACTTCAATTCTGTGGCTGTGATCATATTTGTGAATATAGAAAACAATGTTTTCTTTTGTGTGTGTATTCTATTTTATTGTTGGCTGCAAACATACTTTCTCCTGCAGCAGTCAGATAGGAAAGATTGTCCCCTCTCCAAACAACACAGAGACATTGATAAAAAGGGGAATTGACAGACTGGCAGGAAGAGATAGAAGATACTGTTCCTAAAATAAAGAAGTCAGCCTCTTCATTCCATCTGTCACTAACACCAACCTACCATCTCCTCCGTCTTAGATTGTCCTGGCATCCCCTGCCTTCCTCTGTTTGCGAGAGCAAAGATTTCTTTGCTGACATGCTTTAGCCGAGTTTAAACTAAGCAGCAATGCAGTAATTCAGAGTGTTCTCTGTTTTGTATCTAGAAGCAGTAACTCAAAAAGGCTGTTTTACAAAGGTGATGAGATTACAGAAAGCTGAATAAACTGGGAAGAAATGTGACTGAAACTGTAGGCTTTTGCTGTCATGTTACACTTTGCTCATGATTGTTAGCCAGTCAAGATCAGCATTAGCCTAGCCTAAATTGGAGTTTAAGGAGAGTCTTCTCCTTAATTGGAAACGGAATCGCCTTTATTGTCATTATAATTTGCATTTCAATGAAATTTGGTTTGCTGCTCCAAGGTGCTTGTTTTTAGACACAATAAAAAAACAAGAGGAGGGTAGACCATACAATAGATATACAAGTTGAAAATCAAATAAAGACAAGTATGTAAAGAAGTTTCTGTATATTCAAATGAGGAATGGGGAATTTTGCAGAGAGTTTCTGTGTATACAAATGAAGAGTAGGAATTTTACAGTTTATTTTCTTCATAGATTGTAATATTGCACATATGAAATATTTCTCAAAGTATGTGACTTGAGATGTATTGCACACATTTGGTACTGCACATAGTTTTAGGGATCTAATTTTTGTTGCCAACATCCTTTTTATTATTATTCAGTTCCCTGATGGCTCTAGGGAAAAAGCTGTCCCTGAGCCTGTTTGACCGGGTTTTGAATGACCCATACCGTCGGCCCGAGGGTAGCAGGTAAAATAGGTGGTTGCTGGGGTGGGATGGATCCTTGATGATACTGGCAGCTCTGCTTAGGTAGCGAGAGGTGGCAATGTCCTCCAGACTGGGCAGGGAGCAGCCAGCGATCCGCTGCGCAGTGCTGATCCTTTCATGCAGAGTGTTTACCACAGTGGGCAGTTATTTAAAAGCCATTTTCTTGCAAGTAGTTTTGTGTGTGTGTGTGTGTGTGTGTGTGTCCAAACAATCGGGTGAAAATTTTACTTGGAAAAGCACAATACATTAAAAAATATTAGTAGCTGATCTGACAAAGGGCTGTGGTTGTTTTGGTGCTTCCAGCAAAAGAATACAAATTCCTAACCAGAACAATAAAACTGATTTTGGTGATACAAATTCTGTATAGTATAACTTGCCATTTAGGTGAGAAATGTTGCAGTCTTTATAAATGAGACTTTAAGTCACAGCGTACACTTGAAGCTAAATGTATTATGTATTGTTTTTGTTTTTTTGCTACATTCTCTCATTTAGTTTTATTTTTCTTGTTGCTAAAATAAAAGAAAGTATTCCACTTCTTCTGCTCTGCAGCTGTAGTCCCATATTAACAAAGCCTTCCGAAGCAAATATAACCCTGCTGTGTAATTCAATCTTTCACAAAGGTTCAAAAACAAACCATATTCCTCCAAGTAAGGCTAGAGGTAGCATCTGTCAATAAAGTATAACTGAAGGGCTTGATTATACAGCTGGCTGGCCTGGAGCTAATCCTAAGACACAAGAGAAGGAAGACTGAAAGAAGACGAAAAGTAAGAATTCGGTTGTTTGACTTTGGCCAGGCCCTTCCTCACTCATGCTATGCAGCAGCTGTAAACGCAGCAGTCAAAACAAATAGGGATGCCAAGGGCTATTCTGCACACACCTCAGCTCCACCTATCCACACAAATACAGACCTGTGCAGTATTTCCTTACCTATGCCTTGACTCCTATGAATGCTCTTTGTGAGTTATTGCTCTGTAAAAAGTATCTCTACATGCTCAATAGTGTGTGAAGCCTGTAGCAAACTATAACCTTGGTGCTTCTGTGAACTGTCTCCATTTGTGCAGTGAAGACTTTAATTTTCCTGTGTGAATTCAAAGTTAAACTATTTGTCTGTGAGTACACGTGTTTGGTTTCAGAAAAGATGGATTCTGCAGTAGGCTCTGGAATTTTATGTAGTTCCCTACTGCAGAATCCAATCTAGGAACCTTTTTATGTAGATCCCATCATTTCAAAAAGAAAGACCACCCTCTTTAAGTTCTAGGGTATTATGTATCTGGACATCATAAAAATGATTTGGTCTTTACTTAGTTAAAATTATTCAAGTCTAACCTTAAGTGTACAAAAACATACAACAGATTCTACTGTGTCATTATTTATTACAGAAATATACCAAATGAAACAGCTGTGTGTGTGAAAAAATAACTCTATCAAATAATCCAGCAGCTTATAGAACCTCCTTTAATTTAAGATAAGATAAACTTTACTTGTCACTCTAACAATCATACATGGTACAATATGCAGTGAAATGTGTTATTATGCCAGCATCCTAAAATCACCAAATGAGAGAACATATATCGAAAAGAAAAAAAACACACAAGTAATAAAAATGTGTAGCAGGATTCAATATTATATAGATTACTGTTCTGTGATAAAGTTTCTGTTGATTTATTTAAAACTGTCCCAAAATGTAGGACTTACTGATTTTAAAAACAAGTTACCGTATTTTCACGACCATAAGGCGCACATAAAAGTCTTAGATTTTCTTCAAAATGTGCGGCGCCCCCTATAGTGCAGTGCGCCCTGTGTGTGTGTGTTGTTGTTGTTGTTGTTGTTGTTGTAAGGCGGACGTAGTAGAGAACACCATGAGAACGTTAAAGGGGGAAGTGTGGGCGTACAGGTGCTGGTCATAAAATTAGAATATCATGAAAAAGTAGATTGATTTCAGTAATTCCATTTAAAAAGTGAAACTTGTATATTATATTCATACATTACATACAAACTCATATATTTCAAATGTTTATTTCGTTTAATTTTGATGATTAC
>NC_051450.1:1370043-1373868 GCF_001649575.2 Kryptolebias marmoratus
TGTGTTTTACCATGCCCGCGCATATTGATGATTAAAAAAATGTTAGTACATTGTAATCAATACTTAAATAAACCACAACCAAACTCAATTTTGCTCCCGCTCTATTTTTAAGGTAAATACGCACACTTGTATGCTTGTCTGTGTTGTTGTAAGGCGGACGTAGTAGAGAACACCATGAACACCACGCCCACGCTCCCCCATGAGAACGTTAAAGGGGGAAGTGTGTACGTAGATTGTACTGGTATTTAAAACCCGTGCCCTATAATCAGGTGCGCCTTGTGTGTGTTAAATACAGTAATGGCACACAAAAACTGAGACTGCGCCTTTTAGTACGGTGCGCCTTATGGTCGTGAAAATACGGTAATGCTATAGTTAAGGTGCAGTGAAAATATGAATTCTGATACGATTAATTTGTTTTTATTGTTCAGAATTCAACAGGCAGATAATATGAGGGAAGAAATCCCTACTCATCCTTTCAGTGCTCCCTCTGAGGCAGTGGAACCTGATGGCAGCAAGGAGAGTATGCAGGGTAGTTGGGCTGTTTGAGGATCTCTTCAGACTTTGCCATTTATCGTAAATGTCCTGGGAGAGTTTTTCTGATGGCCCGGTCAGCTGTGCAGGCACTCTTGAGAGCTTTTTTTTTTTCCTGGTGGAAGGCGGACGTGTTTTCTTTTCTCTCTGTCTCTCTGTCTCCTGACCCCCCCCCCCCCCCCGCCTCTCTGCCCTGCTTTCTTTCGGAGCTTCTTTTTACATATTCTCCAAAAATGTTTAAACCATGTATCTGGTCAGCTGGTCTCTCAACGCATTTGATCAAATTTTCTTGACAGTAAGACAGAACTTGGGAGGGCTCTGACATACCCTGAGGGGACATTTTTTGCTGGATACACAATGGATTCCTGGAGGAAATGAGATGATTGTTTGTCTGACAATTTTTGTCTTTGGAAGATCTTCAGATATTTGGGTTTTGATAACAGGATTTCTGCTGTTTGGATTAAGTGGTTACCTGACTTATTCATTTGATGTGTTCAGCGGTCAACAATCAAACTGTGTGGTTACGGGAGCTGAATCGCAAGTTGGACTGAATTGCGGTTCTGGAACTCATAATATGGGTGACATCTTGAGGAAGTTGCTCGCTCGAATCAGGCAGAATGGTCCTGGAATTTGGGTGTTTGGATTCGCCATTGAGCAGTATCAGCAAGACTTTTAAGACAGGCAAAAACATGTCTGCCTGAACCAAAACAATTACTGTTTGTTTGGGAATTTGGCTCCCCAAGCTGACCATGGTCAGCTATCTTGAAACTTCTCCTTGGAAATTTATGTAAACAAGATGATCTGCCCCCTCCTGCCTTAGGACATCTGTGGATCTGCTCTGGGCTGGCTGACAAACACTCCATCACATTATCAAAGACAATGGCCTCTGTGACATGATTCATGGACTTATCTGCAAACACACATGCACACACACACACCTACACACACACATACACACTCATACAACATGTACCACACTCTACTCACACACAAATGCACACTTTCCGCTGTTTCTGATTGTTCTCTCTCAGATAGAACACTCAGACTATTAGATATGATTTCATTTAGATTATTTTAGCTACTATTTTGACTGTCTCAGCTCATGCTTAGATATGTCTGGTTTTGTGATTTTATTTAGATTATCCTATATTTCATTTAGATTATACACGATTCATTTAGATTATACATGACTGATGCGTTTTTCTTTTTTTTGTGTTTCATTATGTACCTACTGTATTGGATTCTGTTTCTGTTGTAAAGCGCTTTGGATCACCTTGTTGCTGAAAAGTGGTATATAAATAAATCTCATTTCACTTCGACGTCCTCTTTGGTGCAGCTGCCCATCCAGGTGGTGATACTTCCACTCAAGAAGTATCAAAGTTGCAGGTGTAAAAGTTCCTGAGCACCTTGGGGGGGAATCTGAATCTGAGGTGACTGAAATGGAAGAAACACTGTCTGGCCTTCTTAACTGTTCTGTTTACACGGAGTGACTAGGACAGGTCCAGTGTGATGGTCACTCCAAGATATATGAAATGGTCCAACCCCTCACCCCGTCTCACTGATCTAGAGTGGACGGATGTTGCTCTCTTGCTTTCTCCTGAAGTCCACTGTCAGCTGACAGTCAGCAGGAGGCCATTCTCCTGGCACCAGCCCTCTAGGAGGGAGATCCCCCTCCTTTAGTCTTCCTCGTTGCTCTGGGAGATCAGCTCCACTAAGGCTGTGTCATCAGCAAACTTAATTAGGATGTTACTGTCACAGCAGTTACTATTAACCATCAAGTACATTCCACCTCCTCTTAATTTGGGTTAGGGTTGACTGTGTGGTGAACTTTAAAGAACTCCACTGGTTTAACTGTTTGGTCCAGAATCAGAGGTGTCAGCCATGTCCCAGTGAGGCAGATAATATTGCAGTCCTGTGTGTCCTCTGATATTTTATCCTGAGATCATCCAGCTTGTTTTCCAGTGACTGGACGTTGGCGAGTAGAATACTTAGTAGAGGTGGTGAGCTCTGTACTCAGCCTGTTTCGAACAACAGCTAGTTTCTCTCAGGGTCTTCTCTGTGGCCCTCTGTGCGATCTCAGTGGCCCAAGCTGGGTCTTGGTTAAAGTTGGTAGGGACTCAATTTAAGTACTGCATTACTATGTCAATTAGTGTTTCTTTGTCATATATGTGATGGTTTGCTGTTGACAAAATACATAAGCTATAAACAACAAAAAGCAAGACTATATACAAATAAATACAAAGCGTGAAGACACAATGGCAGCTGATCACCCTGGTGCTATCTCTAGCTGCAAGAATATGAAGTAGTCATTTTGTGTGCAGTATAACTTTGACAGTCTCTCACATGGTATTTGAGAAATTTCTACCTAGTCTTTTTTCCATCATTGCTTCAGTTCATTTTAGTCAGTTTAAGGAAGGTCTGGACTGTATCTTTGCAACAACTTGATTCTGTCTTTTTTTCTGCCATTTTAGTGTAGATTTTGCCTCTGAGTTTGGGATCGTCTTGTCATGAGGTCATCATGACCCACTTTGGTCCAAGCTTCATCTGTCAGACAGATGGAAACATATTTGACTCTAAGAGTCCTTTAGTCTACAGAGGAATTCATGGCCCATTCAATGACCACAAGGTGCCCAAGTCCTGTGGCTGCAAAACAAGCCCAAATCATCATACCTTCACCATCATGATTGACAATTGGTATGAAGTACTTGAGCTGACATGCTGTGTTTGCTTTTCATCAAACATGCCGCAGTGCATTATGGGTATATATCTCCACTTTGAACAAATCTGTTCACAGGACATTGTTCCAGAAGTCTTGTGGATAAGTCAGATGAATCTTTGCAAGCCTTAGTCATGCTATCACTTCCACCTCTTGGTCTTAATAAAGAGCTCGTTACTGCTGGTGTTTAGTCAACTTTAATGCAAGCCTTTCCACAATATTTATCTTCCGTTGCCACTGACACAACACCACCGTCGAACTAAAAAATATAACAAACTTAAATGAGACGGTGTCACGAATACAATAACCTAAAAATCGATACATGACATATAAACATACCTCACTGGCTGACCATTCCTGTGAGGTAGAAATGAGAGCGAAAACAAAAAATTCTTAAACTTAAATTACTTGGAACCACTTGCTAATATCATGTCTTCATGCCATGTACTTCTTTCCCTTTGTGCCTAACGAACATTCTGGATTGCACTTCCGACTTTAGCTTTTCAAAATAAAAGTCACAATAACAAAAAAGTGCATAATACAAAATAAAACATAAACCAAAAACTATGGCAGTAAAA
>NC_051450.1:1384914-1423265 GCF_001649575.2 Kryptolebias marmoratus
TAAATGAGACGGTGTCACGAATACAATAACCTAAAAATCGATACATGACATATAAACATACCTCACTGGCTGACCGTTCCTGTGAGGTAGAAATGAGAGCGAAAACAAAAAATTCTTAAACTTAAATTACTTGGAACCACTTGCTAATATCATGTCTTCATGCCATGTACTTCTTTCCCTTTGTGCCTAACGAACATTCTGGATTGCACTTCCGACTTTAGCTTTTCAAAATAAAAGTCACAATAACAAAAAAGTGCATAATACAAAATAAAACATAAACCAAAAACTATGGCAGTAAAACATGCTACCATGTTGTTTTTAGATATATTTTTTTAAACTGTGTATGCACAGTGCCTTGAAAATGATATGACTTCTGTGAATACAGAAATCACTTAGATTCAATAAGGAGGATAATGTTTTTAAGGAAAACTACAACTAGAGGTGCAGCATGAATTTGAGATCCATTAAAAATGTCTGCAAATACATCATTATGTACAAACAACTTCAGCTGAGATAATACAAGTATAAATTTATGCTGCACTGGCTGTTTTTACCTTCTTGTGGGTGTTACTTGAAAAAAGGCCAAATGGGCCTCTCAAAGACTGCATATGTACATGTATGAGTGCAGCACCCTCCACCCCCCAACTCCTCACCCGGTGAAGCAAACTGTGCAGGCTGCACAAGGCCTCTAAAATCCCACCTAGAAAAATAAACCAGACGATTAAAAAACAACATACCAGCCCCAGTTCCACTCAAGACTTACACCTAAACTTTTCCACTGCTGCACTTTCCCTCATCGCCCAACAACCAGCCCCATTTCCCCCTCCTTCTAGCCACCTCCTTTTTTTCCTTTTTCACATGCTTTTACAGTGAGGTACACTGAAAGCTCTCTTTGTTGCCACGGTCTGTGGCGTTTGAATGGTACCAAACAAGCGCCCAAGTGCACCGAGCCCCCAAGACGGACACTGAAAAGAATTCTTCTCCTGACTTCTCACTGGCCGAGCGACAATGAGTGGGACCACTCCTTTCTAGTCAAGCCCGCACTAATGGCTAAGACAATATTTGCAGGAATGAGGAGGATTTAATTTGCATTCAGGCTGTCTCCATTTCTTTTCACAGGACTTGGGCCTGCTCAGTTCAACTGTGCTTCTGAAAGTCCTCATTCTGCCGATTTCGCTTTGATTTTTCTTTTTCATCCCCCCCTTCCACCATCACCAAACCCACAACCCTGTCTTTTTTAAGTCTTTCAAACACCATTTGCTGCCCAGTCCTTTAGTTCTCCATTTCAAAACTAGAAAAAGGGAGAGTGGGATAGGGGGTGCTGGGGAAGGAACAGGTGTGGTTAGAAAAGGGGACAACATGATTCCAGGGACATTCTGTCTCATACTCTATAGGGCTATTGGGACTTGATATCTTAAATTTATACCCTTCCCAGTTCTCTGCTCAGCTCCACTAATTACATTGGTTTTCAGATTATCCTCAGGTGAAACATAGCCATATCAGAGTCCTCGTGATCTTGAAGGGTTTACATGAAAGTGCAACTCAAAATGTGTCGTTATAACAGCTCCCAGGATTAACTATTAAAGCCTTTTTTTATCTTAAACTGATAGTCCAAACGCTATTGTTGCAGGTTCAAAATAAGCTTTAGGCTACAAAAATAATTCCTCGGCATGGCGCCTGATTAAATAAAGTAATTAGCTGAGTTGTTTTAGAACAAGGGTGCTTTAGATTACAAAAGGAATATACAACAGGCAAAACCAGCTCTTAATGCTGAGTGACAGCAGAGCGACTGGTGAGATGTCGTAAAAAACAGCATACTGTGTTTTTCCTTCAGGCTTTTTGAAGTTCTTTAAAGCAGGTTCTACACACATATTAAGCTACGCACACAGTCCTAATTATCACAGCTACGTTTTTACCCATTTGATGCTGAAAATTAAAATGTTCCTGAGGAGTGTTACCATAGAAAGCTTGTTGCGTCAACTATGGCTGAATGACTGACTTTTTTTGTTTTGTTTTCATGGCTGGTGAGAGGCAGCAAGATAACAAAAGGAGAGAGTGAAACTTCAGAATGGATATTAAAATAATAAAAACCAAGAATGCAGCCATGAGACGACCATCTAGAGACAGATGATTTGCATACTTAAGGGCAGCAGTGAAATCTGTTTTTATGTTGCTGAACTGTGAAGCAGTGATCTATTAGCTTACAGTGAATCAAAAGAATTGATTATTTAAGCCAAGGATACACTCTTTTGTTGTTGCTTAAGGTTCCAATGCATACATTTCAAAACAACTTTATTACTATTTAGCCAGTATTATTTCATTTCAGTCACAATTTTCAATTCACTACTCATCCAACAGCTTTGCAAAGACCCATGCAAAAACATACAACAAAGTCATATCATCTTTACAAAATGTACAGGTTGAGAAAAGTTTACTCTGTTTGACTTCTATGATAGCATATAGTTTACTTGTGTTGTGAATATGTTAATATTTGGCTGTTTTGTAAATGACAGGGGAAAAAAATCATTCAGCCCTTTGGATATATTGGATTACACCAAGAGTGTGGAACTTTTACATTTATTAAAGCTAATTTTACCATCTTTGTATAGAGTCAAAAATGTACTTTAACTTTAAAAACATTTGGTAGATACATTCCTTTAAAATTACAGTCTATGTTGCATTGTAGACTATGATTTTTGTATGTTATAAAGAAAAAAAAAACTCTCTTTATGTGTTTCCACAAAGGAAAATTTCAAAATACTATTTGAGTCTATATTTATGAAAAAGGGCGTCAAAGAATTATAAAAACATACAAATTAAAGACGCTACCTTACCAGTTTTTGTCAGTTTAGACGGGCTATAAACATTACTGAGATTTATGTTATTTTTGGTAAATGTTACAAAGAGCCACAGCAGAAGGGATGAAGAGCCACATGTTGCAGACCCCTGGACTACACGTTCAGGAATTTTTCTTTCTTTTATTTGAATGATGACAAATTTGTAGCATAGTTAGCATGCTTAATCAAAGCACATCAATGCTTTCTCAGTATACCAACATAATGCTTATAAACTGACAATAAATGTACCTGGTGGATTAAAAAACATTTAAATTTTGCATTAAAAAAACTATAAATGACCAATTAATAAAAATACTATACTTATTAATTAGGCTGTAAACACTTACTAAACTTTTACTAAGCAGTTACAGTGCATTAGATAAAAAGGATAATCCTGACTCATGGTTTGCCAACATTTATCTGTACTCAGTCATTGTTTACCTGTATTCTTTATCATTTAGATCCTAAATATTAAACATTTGGGGCTACAGTACATCAGTGCAGCAGACCCATTATCCTGAGGCTGCAGGTTCGAGCCCAGGTTGCTTCAGGAAGACCATCTGGCGTAAAACAATTACCATGTCTTTCATTCAAGTTTGCTTGCACAAAAGATTTGTCAGTAAGTTACCTGAATTACAGCACTGTGCGCATTTGTACATACAAAATTTGTTTTGGCATATAAAGTTATTAGAGTAAAAAGGAAGTTTATTTTCTTTACCCTCTTTTCTGTACAGGGTCACAGGGGCACATAAGCTTGTCAGAAAGCAAAAACTTACATTTAACTAAATGAAAAAAGTATGACATTTTCTTCTTGCCAAATAGTGAGCCTGCTTCAGTGTATAAACAGTGTTTTAAAACCAGTTCATAAATGTATATTATTGTTTTTAAATTATTTACAAACTCATGAATAACCTAATTATGGACCATTATTAAATCTTTTATTAAGGTTATACCAATAAATACCAATAAATCTAATAATAAAAATATTTTTTTGTCTTTTAACAAACTTTCATTTCCCATCTGGTTCTGCCAGTACAACAATTGATCTTAATTTGCAAAGAAAAGTTTAGGCCCAATTTAGTCCAAAACAAACATCTATTTATTGTTGGAACCCAATAAAAAGTGAGTATGGGCTTTTTTTGCACTTGCCTTGAGATTCAGTATTACAAAGCTGCTTTTATTCATTTATTTTATAATGTTTTGGTTTTTTTTTGAGGATGCCAAGGACAAGACAGAGATGGTTCAAGGCCTGCTTCTGGCCCTCAGGCCACATTTTGCCTGTGTGGGCTCTAGCATTTTATCAAACACCATGAAAACATGTTAAAAACGTTTAGTTCTTCAAATCCTAAATGCAACTGTGCTATCAAGTCTGCAGAAAAACACACACAATCTTTTCGTTTTCTCTGTTACAAGTCAAGTTTCTTTGACCGCAATTTGTCCTCTGAGGTTGTTCAACTGACATTGTTCTCACCTTTAAAGGAACAGCAGCAAAATGCTCTTGTTTTAGAGATATTGTTCTGGAGGAAAAGAAGATGTAGTCTCTGTCAAGAGGTTTGTGCCTCTGGGAACATGAAATGGTAAATAGACGTCTGACAGAACTCTTCACACACACACAGCTATGAGGCAGTTTGTGTTTGCATATTCTCTTTGAGATGTCTAAGCAGGGCTCAACAAGGGGAGTGTTTGTACAGCTTTGCCTGAAATGTGTGTTTTAGTCATAAATATTCAGCTGACAAAATGAATAATAATCCTGCCACATATATCAGCCAGGGTGGGATTCTGACTGACCTCGTGGACAACCCTTTCAAAATAACGGCCGGTATACCTTAATATTTGAAGACCACATATGAGGGGTGGATGTAACCACATTTGTTCCCTTTTTCGTCCTAATTTCTTTTTATTACATCCACTAAGGAGGTTATGTTTTCTGTAGTGTTGGTTGGTTTGTGCAACTGTCTGCCTGTCTATTAGGAAGATTACTTGAAAATTAATAACCAGATTTTGATGAAATTTTCAGGAAATGTTGGGGTTGTGACACAAAGGTGATTATACATTGGTGGTGACTAAGACAAATTTTTTAATGACTCTATGGCCTTCCGAGTGCTTGTAGTTTAAGCAAGAAGCTTACTGTTGTAAAATAGGTCATAATTCCAAAAACTTCCACTATTTTTGGTCATAACTCCTTCCTGCTTTGCTGTAGCAGACAGCTGGAATATCTTACAAAACACTCTCAACTTTGACATCTCAGACTAATTTCAAGCTTAAACTCCAAAAGAATATAGGTGACTGCTGTGCTTGATTATTTTCAGAAGCACTTTGGGCATTTAATCATTTTACAAACATATTTCTTACTTGTTTCATTTCATTCATACTTCAGTATATACATACACATCCTTATATATTTTTATGCATGGTTTTGTATAACATATTAATGTGCCTATTTTCTTGCTGGAATTTCTTGACCTGGTCATCTTTGTAAATAAGAATGGGTTCACCAAAATTTCACCTGGTAAAACAAAGGTCAAATTAAAAAAAAAAAGAAAAGAAATTAGAGATTCAAAATTGCAAAGAAATAGGCACATTTTCTATTGCGGTCTCACTAAATCTTGAGTGTTTGCAGCCAGCAGGCCATGTGGCCATGTTTTAAGTGCCCAGTTTCTCAAAATCATGGCTATTTTTGTGTCCATGGCTTCTAAACATGCATGTTACTTTATTGCCCACCTCTGCACTCATTGTACCCGCCACGGCCTGCTTAGTATCTATATTGGCAGCTTTTTTTAATTTAATCTACTGGATTACATTTTTTAAATGAAGATGGGCAGATTTGAACCTGTTTTCTAAGGATTACGATTTATCATTGGTGTGATTATTAAACCTAGACAATCAGGGCTGTAGCCTCGAATGTTTTTGGTCACAGAAGAGCTCATGTGTTAAAATACAGCCCTACTGTTCTAGAATTACAAAAACGTAATAGAGAAGGACTTGAAATATTTGTGTAGCAAGAAGGATGTAAGAAGGGTGAAACTTACCTGGCTAATGTCAGGTTAGAAATGAAATGTTTTCTTATGAACTTTCATCAGCTGATATCCTAAACCGACCTAATATTGTTTTTCTCATCACCCAGCACCTTACACACCAATGGCCTCTGTGACGTGATTCATAGACCTATCTGCAAATACACACGCACACACACAAACACTCATACAACATGCACCACATCGTCCCCCACCGCCTGTAACAAACACACACACATTCGCACACTTTGCGCTGTTTCTGAGTCATCTCTCTTGCTCCAACACCCCCCCTACCCTTCTCTATCTTAGTTAGTAATTCTGAATGTGGGCGTGTGGAGGGCAGAACCTGAGGCAGAACCTGAGGCNTCCTTCCCTCTTTCTCTATCTTAGTTAGTAAATTTTACGTCGGCTGTCTAGTGGGTCTGGGGTACTTTTTAGAAAGTTCGGTACCGTTAGTTTGAGCATTGTCATGTTTTAGCTTATTTAGCTTTCCTGTACATTTAGTTTAGTTTAGTTTAGTCTATCTTAGCTCATACTTTAGATATTGTTAGATTGTCAGATTCCTAATTGTTGTTTAGTTCAGCTTTGACTTTATCATAATTTTATTTAGATTATTTTAGTTACTATTTTGACTGTCTTGCTCATGCTTAGATATGTCTGGTTTCGTGATTTTATTTAGATTATCCTATATTTCATTTAGATTATACATGATTTATGTGTTTTTTCTTTCTTTTTTTGTGTTTCATTATGTATTTGCTGTATTGGATTCTGTTTTTTTTTTCTGTTGTAAAGCACTTTGTATCGCCTTGTTGCTGAAAAGTGATATATAAATAAATCTCACTTCACTTTACTTCACCTAACGGATCAGAAGCTGTAGGCCAGCTCTCTCTCTCTGTTTAGGGTGACTCAGAGGGCCTGATCAGACCCTGCAGGACCCAGGGAGGAGGAAGGTTGAATCCAAAATTCATTGAGGGTCAGTAGTCAGCATTCTGTCCAAGGTCGCCTGAGCTGTGGGGATGTCTTTGACGTAGGTCTGGAATGGTCAGCTGGTGGTGTCAGAAGCCAGCTGCAAAACACAGCTGGAGGAACTCATTATTTAACTGAAAAAGTTATTCTCCATCTTTTGTTCTACTTCTTTTTCTCTGCTGAACAAAAACTTTAAACTTAGAAAAAAACAACTTAATGATGAGGTGAAACCATTACGCAAAATGAACGTAGATGGTCTTTGAAGAGTCTTGGCATAGTCTTTAGGTGATATCAAGACCGCAATGGCCTCTAAATTATGTGTGTAGAGAGGTAGTACACAATGGTTTTGAGCATGCACAAAATTTCTGTAGTGAAGTCATGGGGGTTTATCTTTGACATGGTAGCTTATTCGGGTCCTGGGTGGAGCATGTGAGAGCATAGAGGCAGTGTATCTGTGACATGGGGTTAATGCATGGCTTGGTTGTTAAGAATTTGAAGCAGGACTGGCTGCATTATCTTCAGGCCTAGGCTGTGACTGTAACATCATAGAAAAAACCTAGCGCAGATGTAATACATGTGGTGATAGCGTTGTGATAGCTTGAGGGATTTTCTAGCTTAAAATGAAGCTGCATATTGACCCGGACTGGATGTTTATGTAGAGCATGGTCTCAGAGAAGCATCAGAGCATCTCTGAGACCAGATAAATAACAAAGAAAAACTCTTTGTTATTACTAGAAGTATAGCATTAATATGATTGCATTCAATCTGACAGAGGTCTTCCAAATTTGCCACAATCCAGTAAGGTTATGGAGAGCAGAGCAGAGTCCTCATCCAGTGTGAACAGGGCTTTAAACATAGAGCAAAGTAAAGTGTTTGTGTGTTGAAATAACAAAAGGTGTGGATGTTAGGCTGAGTTGATTGGTGCTTGCTCTCTGACTTCTCTCCTCTCTTTTTCATTATTTTCCACAAATTCCCAAAGGTTAACGGAGAAACGAAAAAAAACTTTAGATTTCCAATTTGATTGTTTCCTTTTTTAGGTTGAGGGGCAGTGAAGCGAATAACAACTGAACTCCACCTCTTCTCCATCCGTTTTCACATTTTACTCAACAGAGAAGGGAAAAGAGAGCTATCTGCTGTCAAATCAAATTTGAAATGTTGAAATTGTTGTGCCCCCCAACTTGCAGCAAACACAAGAAGATGTTCAGTATGAGCCACAAAGTTTGGCGCTGATTGAAAGCTAGTCTTGATGTGTGTGTGTACAGGGATATAGCTCATTCAATATGAGGCCCACTCATATTGAATGAGAGCCCTGTGCCAGGTTTCAGACTAAGGGGGACCAGCTCCAAGCACCATTTTTCCGCCCGGGGTCATATTGACTCCATCCAGGCTGTTGGGTGTGATATAGCTGCAGGCTATGTGTGGGCCCTGGCTGCCGTGCTGGTTTCTCCATGAATCAGGGCAGGGATGGCGAGGTGGGGGAGTGTTGAGAGAAACCCTGTGAGTGTGTTTAGTTTTCCACAGGGCAAATACCCGCTCTCCCATCTACCAAATTAACGATATAAAGTCATGACGATAACGATTCTGACAGCTTGTCTGTCTGCTGTGTGCCTTTGCTGAGGTGAAATCACGTCTATACAGTGGGAATTCCAATGAGCCACAGCCGAGGACTGCTTGCATTTGTAATTGCATTCCCAGAAGCAGTTTTAATGAAGCTAAATAGCTCAAATCTGCATTCCTGTTTCAATAATCATGACAAGCCGATGTTGCTCTGCACTGCTTCATTATACTCAAATATCATGATGAGTTTTAAACTGAAAATAATAGCTTAACATGCAGTTACAATTTCATGCCAGTTGAATAAATTAAGAAAGAAATTCACATTCCTAACTCCTCCTACATTGTTCTGCTGGGGGCCTGTCATAGGTGAAATAGTTGTGTTACAACTATACTTGAGAATGAGAAGTGTCCACCCTTCACAAAAGCTCTTTTAACAGTTTTACTCTGGGAACAAATGGAAGATTTTACAGCTTCCCTATTTAAACGTTGAAGTGAATTATGACCCAGCAGCTCCATAAAGATTTATCTTTCACATAACCCCATGTATCACTAGATTAGGAATTTAGTTAAACTCATTGTATCTAAAATAATAATAATAATAATAATAATAAAATATTCTCACAGACATCCAGATTGGAGAGAATGAAATTTAGTTTAGAATTACAAATGGTGTGTTTGGTATTTCAAAGAAATACCTGTGATTATTTGCATCAGGCTGCAACATAATAATGTCCTGTGCAACAGCAATAAATCACATGACATAGAGTATGTCTTTAGAGTTTATTTAAACTATGTCAAAGTATCTATTTTCTCCAACTGTCTTCGTGGTAAGGAGTTTTCTTGTTCTTGTTTTGTGTTCCACCATGTTTTATAAAGTACCACAAAAACAAACCTCAAAGCATATTGTAATTTTAGTCATTTCCCACCTACATGAGAGCTGTACATATTTTAAGAGGCACCAAACCAATAACAAACTGTATAAGAGTATCATATGTTTAAATGTGCGAAAGTTTTTTGTCAACTGTACTTTAAAGTAAAAACATCAATCAAAGTTTAAACGAGTCACCTACAGTTAGACTTTACCTGGGTATTTTGGTATCTTTCATTAATGTCACACACTCACTGTTTTATGATTTTTGAAGATTTTAACTATCAAATGTTTGTGCCGCAGTAACTTGGTGGTCAGTGCTATGGTCCTGTAATCGTGAGGCTGTAGGTTCAAAACTAGGTTGCATCAGGAAGAACATCTAGCGTAAAACAATTGCCAAATCTTTAGTGCGAGTTCACTCACTGTGACAACCCCTGCAGAAGGAAGCAGCCAAAAGAAAAACAACTATAAAATGTTTATTTAAAGTGGGATGATGTCACTTACGCTAACATTTTATGTGTCCAAACTTTTGCAAACTCTTCTTACTTCCACAGATTTTACACTTCTTATACAGTTTATACAAAACAATGACATGTTTGTCTTCTTTCACCACTGTAGGACTTAAGATTTTGCCTGAAATTACCTGAGCACAGAGTAAACACATTTAAACTCTTGACTCCTATTATATATTATATATGCCGTTATATATCTAAGATTTTCTCTTTAAAACCTGAACTGAAGGATCACTTTACCCTGCCATATTTTTTTATAGATAAAATTCACATGTATGGCCACAAGAGGTTTCTGCCACTTACAGTTTAAGAATTTCTGCAATACAACTTCATTTTCGTACAACATTGAGGCTCAGTTTCTAGTCTTTCTGTCTGTCTGATGAAAATTGCTGCTGCATGCTTCCCTTCTCATTTGCTTTATACAAAAAGCAGGAATTACTGTTCAGTTTCTTTATTTTTTATCTATGAGTTACCTCTTTTAAAACAAGTACTTTGAAAGTTCATTATAACAAGAGAATCCCATGCATCATCAAATGTCATAGAAACTAGCAGACAAAGATGTAAAATTGTGGGAAAATGATTGTAAAGTTGCTTAAAGTGATTTATATATAAACAAAGTTGTGGCAAAAGAAATAATTTTGGTGACTGAAGGTTTAACTGGGTGACAACACTTTTACACCCAGGACGTTTCCCCTGTTTTAGAAGCAATTGTTGCTAAATTAATCTCTCACAGTGCCCTCTGTTCTGCCAAAGCTCCATGAATACGTATTTGTCACCTGATTACAGGAGTTTAACTCAGAAGCTTAATCTAATGGCTGCGACATTCATACAGGGAGGAAGAAAGTGTACGTGTGTGAGAAGGCAGTGGTGGCCTGAGTCAGTGCAGGTTACCTCTAAAGGCTTTTCTATCAGCCTCCAATTAAATCTAATTGGACTGCCAGTCACCCTATAAATTAGCTCGCCTAATAAGGCTTCCTGCTGTCAGACAACTGCATGCAAAATAATGAATAAATGCAGTGTTTGAGGTGTGACGCTCTGTTGTTTCACACTCGGAAAAGCTCAACAGCAATACCAATTAAGCAGAGGCCTGGGCATCAAAGCCAACAGGAGAGAACAAGAAGTGAAAGAAAGAAAGAGAGGAGGCAAGCACGGGAGCTACAAGACACAATTAAAGGTAAAGGAATGTAACATTTGTTGAATATTTAACAAAGTGCATGGTTAAAAAGTAACTACATCTCAGGCGTTGGCATTCCCATTAAATTTTAACCAGCTGAGCAGTGTTTTTATTAGTGTTTCTTTGGAAGTGTTTTAGCATTAACTGATATAATGCAAGATAAATGGAAGGGGGAATTTAAAAATCATTCTCATGTCCAATAAGGATGTACAGATCAGCTGAAAATCACAACATTCTAGTGTGGTTAATGAGAGGAAAACTCCTATTTCAACAGACATAAGCTGCTAATGTGGGTGTCTGATGCAGGGCAAATACTATTCATGGTTTTAGAAAGTAAATGTTTTACAGTCAAGTTATGAGGATGTTTGTCTTATGAGGACAAAATTCAAAACCCCAAAACATAAATGATAAAAAAAAAGACAGACGTGATTTTTCTCTTGTACATGTGGAGTGAGATTTGTTTATTGCTTAAATAAGCATTAAGATTGAGCATGTAAACATTTAAAGGGATAGTTCAGCAACTTTGAAGTTAGTGTCTGTTGAAAACAAAAAATGAGCAATTAATATCTAACCTGTTGTAGATTGTTGCTTAAATGGTCTCAGTTAAAATAAATAGAGTTTTATCCTGATAAGCTAGCGACTAGTTTGAACTCACCAAGACCAAAGTAAATTGCTGCCATTTTAAATCAGCTCCAATTGCAAAACTTTTATAGCTGTTCATATGAACTCTTTTTAACAAACCTTTACATTGCTATCACCATAGTTGCAGCAGCTAGCTGTTTTAATTCCTGTGCAGCCTGAGGCATTTTTGACAGGTGTCTCGTAAGATTTTGGCCCAAATAACCATATAATGCAAAACTGACTAAAATGTACAGGTTCATAGAATAGCCTTTGCATGAAAAGCTGTGAAAGTTTGAAGATTGGTGTTTAAAAATGTCAAAATCTGCTTTAGAAGTGGGTCTGCTCAGACCCCCTATCATTAGCTTGTCAACACAGCTTGAGGCAGACAGACTCGTAAAGCAGATTTTGACATTTTTAAACAACACCAATCTTCAAACTTTCATAGCAGTTCATGTGACTATTGTTTTATAAATCTATATAATATAGATTTCACAATGCATGGCTATTCTGTCAAAAATATTTTTAAAAAATTCTTGCAATAAGTTCTTCCATGAAGCATCAGAAGTGCTACAGCTAGCCTATTGCATGTGCAAATAACCAAAGAATTCCAACTAAATAACAATGAGATGGGAAATTGAAGGTGGTTTAAAGGTTTATAAGATAACATTCACATTAATCGCTTTAAAATTTTGGAGACTGTAGCTGTTTTAAGACGCCAGCAGTCCGTTTTGGTCTTAGCTCTGTTTGAATTAGCTGTTAGCTCATCAGTCCCGTAGGACACAAACTTTATTTTACCAAACTGAGGTCTTTTAAAGAGCTACCTAAAACAAGTAAGACTATAATTGATCTTAGCTTTTCTACACAACCCCAATTCAGAATAACTGAACTGTCCTTTTAACATTAACCCACCTGTTTAGTGTTGCCTATGGCTAAATTAGGGTTAGAGTGTGGGTTTTTGATGTCTTTTTGATGTTTTTCTCTTTCTTACTGTTTATTCATTGTCACATGCTGTTTTTATTTTGTTTTTTAATTATGTAAAGCACCTTAAAATGCCTTGCTGCTGAAATGTACTATACAAGTAAAATAAAATAAAATTTGATTGATTGATTGATTGATTGATTGATTGATTGATTGATTGATTGATTGGAGTAAGTCATTTTGAAATTGGTAACTGTGCTATTTAAAGTTATGAACTCATGACTGTTCTTCTGTGTATGTGTATGCGTGTGTACGTGTGTGTGTGTGTTTACTAATCTAAACTAAGCAGAAGGTTTTCTACTGATGGTCAGCCCTCCCTGGTTGGAGTTTTGTTTTTACACACATTTGTTATTTTGACACGGTGAAGTAAAATACCTCGGGCAGATGCAATGAGGTACCTGGCCCTGCTTCCTGTTATAATGTGCATGGTTATCTGTCTTGTCTGTCTCTCTGTAATGACCCTGTATAGACGAATGGGGGGGGGATGGGGGGTGCCCCACTGTCCTGGCCCCTTACTAAACAGGCTGAAAACAGATCTAAGAGTCAGTTCTCCTGACCCTCAAAAGTCTATGTAGATCTGATTGAAGCTAGTCATGCATTTAACAACTATTGTATGCAAACACTGAAGCTCTAGGTTCTTCACAAATCCCCAATAGAGCAGGCCATAACCCATACAAACATGAGCTTTCAGAAGTGAAGTGAGCATCCCAGGACCAACAGAGGAGTGGAGCAGAAATCAGCTATACTCAGTATTGTTTTCAAAACATGATGGATTAAGTCAGTTTAGGGATTATCTTTGTGGTTACTTAAATAAATGCAAAGTTGCTGTGTGCCATCACTGTTTTTCAGTCTGTAATAAATCTGTTTGTTTAATTCTGCGATCTGGTGGTCTCACAGACCATGTGTAATCACTTCATCACATTACTGAATCTCATGCTGGCTTACGTTTTCACGTTTCAACCATTTCAGCTCTGTTATTACCTCACTTTGTGGCACAATGGCGCATCAGAGGTGGGTCGACTTCAACTCCTTTCTCTGCTTTGGCCCATTCAAAGGTCCCATCAAAGTGGCCAGAAGGAGTCTAAGTCCCGGCTTGAGGTGTTTTGTGAAAGAGCTTTTTAATGCATGAGCAGCAGAAGCCCTGCAGCAGTCTATGACATGCCATGCAAGTTTTAAATCAAATCAAATTTGCACACACCATGGCAGAAAACTTTGGCCTTCATCACAAAGGGAGAAAGTCTTATCCCTATAATTACATTGGGATACAGAGATTGCATTGCCACGGGGCTAAAATTCGCTGAAACTTCTCAGCACTGCAGCAGGCTGGCTGAGCTTGGTGAGGCAGCTGTAAAATAGGAAGAAATCAAGCTCAGGCATGAAGAGCTGATATCCTGGGAGCTTTCAACACATGTGAGTTGGATGAGCATGTGTACATACCCATACATAACAGGACACATGTATAATTTAACTAAAGACTGATGTAAAACAACTCCCAATGAACACTGAGGATGTTTGACTATAGATGAATATATCTGAGCAACTCTTGAGCAAAATAACAAAAGATTACTTTTAAATTTAAAATTGATAGCTGACTAATTTTGTGAAAACATTTTTTTTTTAATTTATTTTATTGTTGGTATTTTAGAGGAGCCCCAAAAAGGTTTTTTTGGCTTGTTTTTTTTTAGCTTTATAGTGGAAAAAATCTTGAACCGCCACCCTTGTGTATTTATGTAGACTGCCAAAACCCAACCTTTTGAAAACACTCCTGGCATAGTTACTACAACATTTTGGGTCATTTTTAGTGTTTCCGTGGAGATTAATACATTTCTAGAAACAGTGTTGTGTTCACAGGGATATTTTTAGAAACAACAAAAAAAAGATGGTTGTAAAAAAATTGTTTCCATGTGAACAACTGCCTCTGCCAGCTGAGTGTTTGTTTTTCAAATTGATCAGGTAATCTGATCATTAAGGGGTGAAGCCTTAGCAAGATAATAAGTCATGTCTGCAGTGTCAAATGAAGCACTTTGTTAATAGTTTGAATGAATAACGTTCATTCAAATAAGGTTAGTTTGATATTTTAATGTGGTATAAAGACTTGATTGAGTGTGAAAATAAGAGCAAAAATATAACAAGAAAGTACAAAAACAAAACAAGATACATGTTTGTGCTCTTCATATTTGTCATGTACTCCCTTGACTTTATCTTTAAATGTTATTTATTAGAGAAATGAATGTAACAGAAATGTCTATTTTCTGTCTGTTTACTTTGTGGTCACACTGACAGTCTTGGGTTACCCATTAAATTTTGGATTTAGTAATTAAATTGTAATAGGGGTAATATTTTCTAATAGCACAATGTGATAGCATTAGTATCAATAAAATTCCTCCTGTGCTTATTTGTAATCATTTTATATGTATGAAAAATGTCAAGTTTTAAATTAGGGTTTTATAGTTGGTGAGGGAATGATATATATTTGGGTAAATGAACTCTGGTAACTCTGTGATGCCACAGGTTTTAGCAGCTTTCTGCTCAGTGATGCAAAGTGACACAACCAAAATATAGACATAGCAACACCAGGTATCACGGTATAATTATTGGTAGTAATCTGATTTTAGCTAATTATTCTTATATCACACAACAACTCAGTTGGGGGGTTGAAGGGGGACAATGTAACATGAAACATGTTCACTGAAAACACAAAGAAAAAATATCAGCTAATTTTAGTTTCTAATTACTTGCTTATATAAAGTGACAAGCGTTTTGTTTTGTTTTTTATTTTCAGATCGACAAAGATTAGTCCACATTAGAGATGGGATTTATGGCTCTTTGAAGGTATCCAGATGTTGCATATCCATTCTTTTCAAAGAGCCATTCAAAGGAGCCAGTCTTTTGAATGATTAGTCATGTGATACTGCCAGCGACTTAGTACAGCATACGTCATTATGTACAATCATACGTCACTACGCACAGCCATATGTAGTAACGTATGACTTACGGCATGGCCGTACCACATGATTTGTCAGGTTTGCAACCCCACCTCCCCCCGAGTGCATGTTCACCACTCACAACAACTGCTGCTTCGGATGAGAAGCAAAACGTCTTCAACTACAGAATAGAAGTCCAGTTGTTTTTTGTTTTTTAACCTTTTTTGAATTTACCATGACCTGGATGCCTGAGAATCTACACCAGCAAACTGCTGCGCTCCTCCCCTTTGCCTGTTCTTCATCTCAATGGAATAAAAAAGGAGTGTGTGTCTGCATCTCAGGAGGAAAACACATGGGGTGAACGGCTCGTTACTGTCTGCAACTCAGTTCCCTTTGTTTGTTTTAAGGAGCCGTTCAAAAGATTCAGGTCGTTCATGAATGTCACATCTCTAGCCCACAGACAATTTCTGAGCTCAGTTTTCCAGCATAACTTTTACATTTAGCTCCATGTGACCACATGTAAGAGTTATTATTAGTCATTGTATTTTTATATAACCATAAATAGCTTAGAAGTCAAATATTAGAATAGATTTAATTTTTAGAGTAACCTGGTTTACTCTGGCTTTCCAAATAAAGTATGAGGAATCCCTAGTCATCAGATCTATTAAATGTTTTATTGTTTGTTTTGCTTGACTATTATTTTCCACTGACTGAGTTGTTGGAATACCTAAAAGAAGATTGCATGACTTCTGGTTGTGGAGATTTCTTTCGGCTAAAAGCAGTGCCTGTTTGCTGTCCTTTGTGCTCATGTTAAACATAGTCCAAGGGCCACAGGTTATGGGAACCTGGACTGTGGTCTGACCCTGGAACTGTGGACAAATAAGACACCACATACAACACGTGACATCTGATACCAACCCATTTCACTTTGAAAGGCTGAGAGAGAAAATCCTATAAAGACGTTGAAACCTGACAGTTTATGACCCTGACGTTACTTTTAAGTTCAAATTACAGATGCTTCTTATGTTGAGTAGCTGAACACCTCTGGAATAATATAACCAAAACCAACATCCTTCTGTGTGTGTATTAGTTTCCTGAAAGAGAGGTTTGTTATGTTTTCCTCAGTCATGCCTCACTTTCCTGTATAGGCACCCAAAAGTAATAGAAATAAAACATTGCAACTTTAAGAGATTTTTTTATTTTATGCAAAAACTACATCTTCTGTCACTTTGTACCCCGTCTGCAGCTCTGGATCCCTTCCTCGTTGTCAGATTAGGAGCAAATCGTTCATGAATATACAGTTGCCTATCCTCAATTCCTAACATTAGTCCCTATTTGGCTTAGTGTCAGCTACAGTAAGGGCAAATAAAGTAAATAAAGACAGGCCTTGCAGATGCTAATGTACTTAACGTTAGCAGTAAACAAAATGAGATTACTGGGGAAGGGAAGACAAACTCTGAATTTGATTTACTCAGGTTTAGTGTAAACAGCTTGTCAAACTTCTTCTCTGCTGCTATGAAAAGGCTGCAGTATGGGAATCTGACTAACAAGCACAGTGTTTCTTGCTATTCTTAGAATTACTAAGGCAACTGTTAGTGTAATTGGAAGTAAGAGTGCAAAAGGAGAATGCAAAAGTCCATCTTCCCTAAAAATCTTGTTTGTGTGTTTTGTCTTCTTCAGTTTATTGTTGTTTTTCGGTGTATTGAAATTACAACAAATGGAGTCAGGATCAGTTTGTTCAGTGGCTAGAATAACAGTCTGAATATTGCTAATTCAAAACATTAGCAAGCAGGAAGTACAGTAGAGAAAAATCTGCTAAATTTGCGTGTGTGTGGGTGTGAAAGAAAGAGAGAGAAAGACTCAACAATATTAACATAATCCGTAATCCAGAGGTGGCAGCACAACCCATTCTACACAGATATCAAATAGAAAAACAAAGCTCCTTAAAGGTATATTTTAGACAATTTAAAGTAAGGTAATGTGAAAAGATTACTATTACTATCTTACCTGTTTTAGGTAACTTCTTGAACAACCTCAGTTTAGATAACTAGTTCAAATTCTGATAGGATTGTTGAGGTAATGGGTTGCGGTATAATACCAACCTCAGCTAAAACCACAGTGAATGGCTGCTGCCTTAAAAAAATAAAATAAAGGTAATCCCCAAAATTTCACAGCTGTTCATGCAAGTATTATTTTTTGGACTTTTACATTGCCATCAGTTGCATCTTAAACAGCTATTTGCATGGAATGCTATGGTTATTTGCAAGCAAAAGTAGCAGCAGCTAGCTGTAGCTTTTCTGGTGCAGTTTGAGGGAACTTTTATTAACAGCAAATGTCATCTCAGGGCACTGTACAAAACCATTCATGTCCATTATAAAGTGACAATTAGTAAAAGTTTTCTATTTAAGGAAGCCAGCAGATTGCATTAAATCTTCACTTTGTCACAGTCTCCCATTCTGAGCAGCACACTGGCAACAGTGGAAAGGAAAAAACTCAATTTTAACAGGAAGAAACCTCCAGCAGAACCAGAACCAGTCTCAGGATGAGTGGCCATCTGCTTTGACAGGCTGGGATTTGAGAGAACAGGAAAGAGACACAGACAAGTACAAAATGACTGGTCCAAAGATTGTTCTTAAGATCAGGTCCAAAAACAACTACTGTCTTGTCTGAGTTTAAAAGCGGAAAATTAAGTCATAAAGGTTTTTGTCTATAAGACATGCTTGTAATTTAAGTAGCTGATTGGATTTGTCAGGTCTTATGGATAAAGGTAACTGAATATCATCAGCATAGCAAGGAGTATTCCATACTGTCTAATAACTTTACCTAATGGAACCATACAGTGCCTATAAAAAGTATTCACCCCCTCGCATATTTTATTGCTTTTATTGTTGTTATAGTTTGATCACGGTCAATATAAATTGTTTTTTTTTTTACAAATTTCTACAGAGTGATACCAATTAATAAAAATGTGTCATGTACAACAAGTAACTGCATAAATACTCAAAAATAAAATTCAACCCAAAGAAAAGATTATTGAAAAGTATAAGCCAGGGGGTGGATAGAAAAGGGGTTTTCAAGGCCCTAAACATCCCCAAGAGTTCTGTTAAATCCAGCATTAAGAAATGGAAGGAATATGGGACATGTGTAAATTTACCAGGAGCAGGCCATCCTCACAAAATGAGTGACCAAGAAGGACAATAGTGAGATAGACCACCAAGACACCTGTGAGCTCTCTGAAGGAGGTCCAGGCTTCATCAGGTGAGATGGGAGAAACTGAACTACAACAACTGTTGTCCAGGTTCTTCACCTGGGCAACAGTTGGGCTTTGGACATTTTTCTATCCATCCCCTGACTTGTACTTTACTTTTGAATGACATTTTCTCTTAATTGAATTGGACAGTCACTTTAAAGGGGGTGAATATTTATGAAATTGCTTATTTTACAAAACAATATATATATATTTAATTGGTGTTACTCTGTTACCTTCCCATTATAGCTAAGTTTCTGTAAGACAAAATAAATCAATTTGATGATCAGTTATTAAATCATTAACTAACAGGGACCTAGAGGAGAGATCTTATGTTTAATAATCCACATTTAATACATGTTTTTCTGTTCTGGTAAAGTAACTGTATTTATTTTTATAAGATTATTATAATTTATTTTCTAGAGCTGATTTTTGAATTATGTCATTTGGGCCATGGGCGAGCTGACACTGTTTTAATGGGGGTTTGGGTGGGTAACAGAGGAGGAGCAGCAGTGAGGTGTGTAAGACTACAACTCTGCTTCCTGGACTGGACTCTGGACTTCTGTCTTAAAACAACTCCAATCTCATAGCAGTTTATGCAAAAGCTATTTTATATATTGTTACACTGCTGACAATTTATCATCACAGTTATTGACATAAAACTCTGGGGTTGTTTGTGAGCACAAATAGTAACAGCAGTAGCTAGCAGTAGCACATCCAATGCAGCCTGAGGTATTTGCTATGGTACAATCATAATATTTTTCCCAAAATAACTATGTAATGTTCAACTAAAATGTAAAGATTTAAATATTAGTGTTAGCATGAACACTATTATTATATGAAGCTTTATGTTATTTTAGGATGGAAAACATCATTTTGGATGTAAACAAGTCAATATTTGCTTGTCAATGCATTTTAAATGTATTTTGCTGTCTAAAGACAACTCCAACCTTCAAAATTAATAGTGGTTCAGGCTTATGCTACTTTAAAATGTTTACAGTACTGTCAGTTTCACATTACACAATTGTTCAAGCAAAAAAATAAAATCTTATCCAGGTTATGTTTGTAAATGAGAACTGATTGTCAAACATTTTACCTGGTAAAATAAAACTAAAAGTTTACGCATACACACTCTCACATCTATATATCTATATCTATGTAGATATTTTTATTATGTCTATATATCTATATCTATATAGATATATAGACATAATAAAATCTCAGCCTGAAATGCTCCAGACTGCACTGTAAGTGCGACAGCTATCTGCTGATGCTATTTATATTTTTAAAATAACCATAGAATTTTAATGAGAGATTGACAGGGTTCACATGATCAGCTAAGAGGTTTTAGATATTACAGTTCTTTTAAGATGACAGCCATTCACTTTGGTCTTGGCCCCACTTGGACTAGCCATTAGCTCATCAATCCAGTCAGAAATAAACTCAATTTTTCCAAACAGTTGTCGTTCAAAGAGCTATCTACATCAGGTAAAAAATTAACTGCTTATAACTGTTCCATAAAACTTTATGTTAAAATGAGCTAAATTTCTATTTAAACTCAGATACATTAGGTGGAACTATGCTTGCTGGTATTATTTAGTGATAAATAGGATTTTTCCAGTTAGGATTTTCTGGTGCCATGACACTTTCCTAAGGTTTTTTTTTTTCTTTCTTTCTTTTAGTTCTGATGACTACAGCAGTCACTGTATTTCCTCCCTCTCCCCAGAGTGACAAAGTTTTCATGTCTCCCCACAAAAAAAGACAGGCTAATTGCATGTCAGTAATTCAATGCTTAATTTTAATGACCAGGAGAGTTCATTATTTCTTCGTCTGGGCTGCCTGAATGCCTTATGATATGATTAATACGGATGAAAGATAAAGCCCACAGATGGAGGGGGAGAAGAAGGAAGGCTTGGGTGTAGATAATGCAGGGATCTTCTTTTCTCATCCTGCCCTTTCCAGATGGCGTTAAGGTCTCTCAAACTCCTGCATCAACAATTTAGTGGAAAGTGTAGGCTGCTGGGACACATACCGGCAGGGAGGAAGTGGGAGATGGGGGACAGCAGGGGGGAGGGTGTCTCTGGATGCACTTGACGTCTCTGGAAACAGCCAATTAGGATTTACTTATTAAAAAAGCCTTTTATCACTTTATGGAGAACTTTAAATGCAGCAGTAATCAGCATCGTTGGTCCAGCTAGGCGTAGGGGGGGAAATTTTAATTTTGCTCCGTAGGCAGGAAATTCACTGTTGATCTAGCATAATCTAAAGCAGGATACAACTTTTGTTTGCAGTAAAGCTGTAGGTTTTCAGTGATTTGAACGGAAAAGGTTTAGAGGTGGAAGATGTCCCTTAAGGTCTCTTCCCCACCCTGGCTGGAGGAAGATGAAGGCATCACAAACCACTCTCTACAAAAGAAGCACTTCCTTCAGGCCTAATGGCCTTTGAGCTGCAGCTTTTGTCCCCTGATTAGCCAGCCTATTCAGGGCTTAGCCCCTTAATTGCATAGCCTGTTTAGCTACCCAGCATTACAGTAAGAATTAATGAGACACAATTATTGCACCCAGAAAATCTCCAGTCTCGGCCACCACTTCGATCAGCAGAGAGACCTTGATGAATAAAACCTCCTTGAGCCTCCTGTCAAAAAAAAAAAAAAAAAAAAGAAAAAGAAAAAAAGTGGAGCACAAGCACCCCTCACCCCCAACCCCTCTCTTCTCAGGAGAAGAAATACATGTATTTATTCGAAGCTATCTCATAATTAGGCCCTAGAGTGAACGAGTGAGCAGGAGAGGAGATAGGAGAAAGAGAGCAGAGAGGGGTGTGTGGGGGTGGGAGAGAAGGCAGCATTCAATAGCAAAGAGGCCGACTAATACAAAAGGCAGAAGAATGACAAGCACAAGAGTGAAACCTGCTCAGAGAAACAAGGAGGAGGGAGATGGAAAAGATGGACGGGGGGGGAGTAGAGTCAGTTTAGCTGCAGATAAGATTTCAACATTGTGATTTTGTTGAAGGCAGTCTGAATGATGCCGAGGGTCCATGGGGACCCTTTAGGTGGGACAGTGTTCTGGAGCTCTTTTCAGCTGTGAGGACAAAGTTAGGCTTGGGATGCATGGGTAATCAGAGCCATGGTAGATGATTTGTGTTACAGTTATAAAGACTTACAGACTTTAAAACAACTGAGACTACCAGGCAAAACTGCAAGCAAACTTTGCTGTTTTGAATACATCATTGAACATTGTTGGGCCAATAAATACAGTGTTACCACTGACCGTTAATAAAATCTAGATATCTGACGAGAACCCAGAAGTTGCAGTTGAATTGGGACCAGCTTTGACACATTGCCTTTGGTAAAAAAAATAATAATAATTTATTTTTTCTTTCTTTCAGTTGTTCACTTATTTAGTTATTACTTTGCTGGTTTATGTTAAAATGTTCATTTTTGTAACACATTTAGCTATAATTATTTTTTTTCATGCAGCACCATGATTGTGTGCAGGGGAGTATGCAGGACTTATAGCAGTACATCACACAGATTCTGGATTCCAAAAATAAACCAGGGCACCTTCCATATATTGGTTTTCTGTATGCTGGCTTCAATTTCCAAAAACAAGAGAAGGCAGGGACACTTAAGGCGATCAGGGTAAAATGTCTGTGCTGCTAACATATCGGAATTTGACATTAGGCGGATGAATATATTTGTTTTTAGCTAATAAACCCATGGCTGTGGCTGTGAATATCACTCCATCAGACCATTGTGACAAATGGCTGACAATCACTAGATATGGCAACCTGAGACACTGTTTATATGTGAATTCACTTGCAGCCTCCAGAACTGTGCATCTTAGATAACAATTTTTTTTTTATTATTGAGTGATGTGTGTAATATTGAGATCTTCATTGGTCATCTACTGTTTTTATTACTATGTGTTACATTGGGACAAATTAATTTCTCCTTAGAGGATTAATAGTTTTAATCATTCAATCAACAATCTCCTTTATAGAGTTTCCGATGTTAATTGTGAAAATGTTACACATTCACACATTAATACTGCGATTGTAACCACTATTCAAAGAAGACCATAAAAAACACTGAATCCACTGCAGTTGTCATGACAGTTTGTTATTTGTTGCTGTGATTTTTGTATTTTAACCACACACACAATTTAGTCTTGAGTATAAAAACAGTTACATCCAAAATGGTAAGTATACATACTTTTGTTTGCTGACCCAAAGGTGATGTCAGAAGCTCTGATAAACTGAAAAGACTGAATAGCACCAACAACACTCTGCTATCTAACTATGTTACTGTTGTTGATCTTCAACAAGTGCAGGAAACTATTCGCTGCTGTTGGGATCCAGGGTGGTGGTCTGGGGTTTTTTGCAGCAGTTTTGTCCCTTTTCCACCAGAGGATGCCGTGAGGGCATTCTGGAGGGCGTGGCCAGCGGTTGCCGGTCGACCGGCACAGCTGCATGTCATCTCATCATCTGGAGGAGGATAAGAGACGGGAGCAGCCTGCGCTCCGGTGCCAGAGTGTTAACCAATAATGGTACTACAGGCCATCTGTATTCCTCGCAGCACTACTCTCCTCGTGAACCTTTGTTGTGACTCACCGTGTACCATTCTCCTCAGGTGACTCCCTGTGACGCCGTGGCATTTTCTCTCACCACCGGTAACCCGAGCTCCACTGACCGCATCGACATAACTGACCTACCCGGACCCCTCCGCTGTCTGTCCCCGTCACTCCTCTCCACGGGAAGTAAAGACCCTGTCCGTCCTCCAACGCAGTCCCTCCACCGATCCAGCAGCAGACCTCCTCGCAACCACCCTGGTACCACAGAAATCCGCCCTGGCTCAGTTCTCCACCCATTTCTTGTAAGAACGTTCCATTGTTTCGACATTTCTAGTTCCTGTTGACATCATACTCACCTCCACTCCTTTTCCACTCCAGTGAACCCAAACCCAGCTCTGTGATCGACCATCCTGATTATTAGTTATTATTTTTTCCCTAATAAATCACCTTTTTTCTGATTCTCTCTCTCTCCGCCTGGTGTATCTGCATGTGGGTGCGAAAACTTGAACCGAACATGACAGCTGCAGCTGGTGCGATTTCACACAATTTGCATTTTCACTTGAAATGATGGTCGGAGTTTCCAAAATTTCCACTCTGACACCTGGATTTGGTGTTTTGGTGTCATAGAAAATGATTGTCTTTGCTGTGTAGACGAACGGCTGAAACGCAACAGAAACATATGCTGACATTTTTTCTTGCAGCACTAGTCAAGTATATATATATTTTTTAATTCCTGCAGCGATGTAATACCTGAGGGGATCATTTTTAGTTAGTTTGTACAACCAAGTTTGGAAAATCACAACTCATTTTAGTGTGCAGGGCTTGCAAAATTGTATTCTAGACTATGAACATTATTTTGTTGTCCACCTCTGCCAACATCATACCAGCCTCAGCCTGCTTTGTGCCCCCCTTGGCAGTTGCCCCCACATTTATGATTTAATTTACCGAAGTACGCTTTGGAAATGAAGATAGGGAGAAAAACAGATGAATTATATTTTTGCCAGTGGAAACATTTAATAGGAAGGTTTTGGAACCAAAGTTCCATAAGTAGCACTAAATGCACTAACAACAAAAAAAAAAGATTTTAAAAACGCAGCACGTGTAGCCAGGGTCGTAGCCAGACTTTAAAAAATACTGAGGTCAACCACTCATTATCCCCTTGCACATCAGTTACAATGAAGACTAAAACTTAATTAAAATGGAAGCATTTAGTTTAAACATAAGTGACTTGAATGTTTATATGACATGTATTTGTGGGTGTGTAAATCCATGGGGATCAGCATCATCTGGATCAACAGAAGACTCAGGGCACAACCATGACGAGTCACTGAAATTACATGAATTAGTCTATATGAATGTTGATTGTTCACGCTGCACAAACCCATTCAAAACACAAGATTTTAGCATAGATTTTACATTTTTATCAAATACCAGTGAGGTTTTGTAGTTTTGGAGCTGGACCAGCACTAGTGTGGTCCGGATGCAAAAAAAAGTGCTAAAGTCGCCCTTTATTGAGGTTTCATAAATTAGATTAAGGTTTCACAAATCACACACTTGGTTTTAAATGTTCTGCAATTGGTGCAGAATATTCTGGTTCAGGTTTGAAATGTCTAGGTGTTGAAGGTTGTGAAAAAATAGGTGGAATCGCCCTTTAGCCATTTTCCGAATCGGAAGCTACAATCGGAAACCAATTTCAGCTTCGTGGAATTGAAGGAGAATATTTTTAGCAAGTTACCTCGGTTGTGTTTCACCGTAAGTGGCACTCTTCTTCTTCTTCTGGTCTTTATTTTAGCAGTAAGGTAGCAAAGCTGCACTCTTCTTCGTAGACATTGAGTTTGGCTGCAGCTGCACACAGTTGCAGCGCCTCCTACAGTAAACTGGCGAAGCTACGCAGAGAACCACGCTGTTCAAAAGCATTGTTTTGATTAATTTTTTAATTATATACAAAGAAGAAAAATACTGAGGTCTGGACCTCGGTGTCCTCAATGGTAGCTACTGCCCTGGGTTTAGTTTCATCTGTAGAAAAGGCCATAATCTGTGTGCTAATTTAGGAGTCATAAGGGTAAATGACTATCAGCTGGGTCTGTTGTTGCCATGAAATCATTAAACAAAAGTGAACCAGTTTGATTGATGTGATAAGGTTGAAAGTTTTACTGTAATTAAACCGGATGACTAACTCATCAATATTCTGTTTGCATCACTTTGCAGAACAGGTACTAATCAAACACAAAGCATATTGACTCTCTTGAAAGACTCATGCGGTCCACAAGTGTTGTTTGTTGTGAATGAGAGTGGGGAAAGCTTTCAAGTCCTCTCATGTGTTTTGTGAGTCCTGAATTTGACCATGATTAGCTAACTCAAAGAGGATTACTACCTTTGAAAGGAACATTTTCAACACTAACAAAGAAATTTCTGGAATGTTTAGAGGAGCTTTTGGAGCATTGTGTTTACTCACCTGCCAAACTGTTTTTTTTCTTTCTTTTCTTTCACTGAGTGAAAACACTCACACTCCACCTCAACCGATCATTGAGCCTGGTGTCATTTACTGGAGCCTAGTGTCGCTGACCGTGCAAACCCCAGTACATTACCCTCTGTGTTATCTGCACTGGAGGCTTAAGCCAGCTCAGAGTGGTTTACCTGAATGGCCTTTGTTCCCCTCTGACCCCCTCCTTCTTAGAGGAGGTCACAGCCTGAAGCCATTCCACCATGGATCAGGCCTTCCTCAGGTTTCCCCCTCTCTCAGAAAAATTGTGAGGGAAAAGAAGAAAAGGAGGGAAGAGGAGAGCCCTGGTGAGAAGTAAAATGGGAGGTCAGGGGCTCAGGTGAGCTTAGCGTGTAGCATGTCAATCAGACATGATATGCAATACCTAAGGGGAGGCCCTTTCTTCCATTTTTCCGCCCCTCTCCACACACCCCAGTGCTTGGTTCATATTGCTGTCTTTCATGTCACAATAAAATGCTCTCAGATGTTTCGGGAGTTCTATTTTATAATATATACATTTTTTTGTTTGCAATTGGAAGACATTTCAGAATCAGAATGGCCTTTAATGTCATTATAATTTGCATTACAATAAAATTTGGTTTGCTGCTCCAAGGTGCTTGTTTTTAGACACAATAAAATAACAAGAGGAGGGTAGACCATACAATAGATATACAAGTTGAAAATCAAATAAACACAAGTATGTAAAGAAGTTTCTGTATATTCAAATGAGGAATGGGGAATTTTGCAGAGAGTTTCTGTGTATACAAATGAAGAGTAGGAATTTTACAGTTTATTTTCTTCATAGATTGTAATATTGCACATATGAAATATTTCTCAAAGTATGTGACTTGAGATGTATTGCACACATTTGGTACTGCACATAGTTTTAGGGATCTAATTTTTGGCTCTAGGGAAAAAGCTGTTTTGAATGACCCATTCCGCGGCCCGAGGGTAGCAGGTTAAATAGGTGGTTGCTGGGGTGGGATGGGTCCTTGATGATACTGGCAGCTCTGCTTAGGTAGCGAGAGGTGGCAATGTTCTCCAGATTGGGCAAGGAGCAGCCAGTGATCCCCTGGGCAGTGCTGATCACCCTCTGCAGCGCTTTTCTGTCTGCTGCTGAGCATCCTCCGTACCATGCTGTGATGCCGTACGCAAGGATGCTCTCAATGGTGGCTCTGTAGAACAGCACCAGCAGCTTCTTCTCCAGCTTGTTTCTCTTGAGAACTCTCAGGAAGTGGAGACTCTGCTGTGGTTTTTTTTGCCATCATTGTTGTGTTTGCAGACCAGGAATATTCACTCATTTTTAGAGTGAATATTTTTGCTCTCTAAAATCTGAAGATTTAGAGCTAAAAGCGATTACCAAAACATAATCATGAGCTTAAACAGATATTAAGTCACATAAAACATGGTGTAAGACCAACATAAAGTTGTGTGTAAAATTTAAACCAGAAAGTGGTCACAGAATTTGGATTTATGCATTTGAATTGAACAATTAGCCTTGCAGCCTATTTACATGGTCTGGAGATGCAAATCTTAATGGTGTCATTAGCTGATAAAGGGGTCCTCTGTCTGTGTTGATGGAGATAATGGCGAGTTAAAGCATAATGACAGCACGCCTTACCTGTCTGATACAATCAGTGAACTTAAAACAAAGTGCCCTCAAAAAAGGTTGGCCCAGTCCACTGAGCTTATTTCATCCACATCATGACTTCAGCGGAGTCTGGCTGATTTTTCAACATTATTGAACATTTAATTTGGGTGAGCAACAATTACACTGAATGGAAATGACACAATAAATGTAACATTTGAATTTTCTGTAAGAAAAGATCATTTAGAAAAAGAAAAAAAAATCCCTTTAGTTAAGGAAAAACCATCTCCAAAGTTTAAGAAAAAAAAAAAGATTAAACGAACAATATGGATTTTGTGATGGAGTATTAACATCACTTGATGTACAAAAAAATAAAAATAAAAATAAAAAAAACTGGAGGAAATTTTTCTTCAGTTCTAAGGTTTAAATTGCAATGGCAAAATAAACTCAAAATGTTGAGAATAAAGTCAAAAAATGATTTAAGGACAAAGTCAAAATGGCAACAATAAAGTGATATTGAGATTATAAATCTCCGAGACTCCCACTAGCACCCTCACCAAGCTTTATACTTGTGCTCTATGCAGCATGTTCTCATGATAATACTACCATGTATGACCATGACTGCACCAAGCCCTGGGCCCTGTCCTGTCATGACTTTCTTGGACAGCGTCAGGATTTAGCAACACATGAGCTGGAGCTGCCACATGTATCATGTCTATGTTAGGTTGCTTTCATGACTTTGACACAATCATGGTCATAGCCTAGGGATGAGGCCAGTGTGGCCAGTCCTGCTTCAAATTCTCAACAACCAAACCATGCCTGTACACGCAGGCCCCACGCCATGGATACCTTACCGCTGCTGTCACCATGATGATAAACCAGCATGACCTTGCTACGGAAGTTTTGTACACACTCTAAACCATTGTTTAACTGTCATGCTCTGTCACCCATAATGGGATGTCCACTGTGTTCTTAATATGCCCTGGAAGACTTGAACAAGATCCTGCAAAGACCATCTATGTTCTGGCTCATTTTTTTTTTTTTTTTGTCATTTAACTGTTTATTGGTATTTTTCACAATTGTTTATATATACAATGTACATGAACACTTCACTTACAACATAACATTAAACTTAACACACAAGAAAAAAAAAAAAAAAAAAAAAAAAAAAACTTTTGCTTGGGAGTTATTCTTCTATTTGGCATTTGTCCCACCTAGTTTGTCCAGTTCTTTCTTTAGTTTTTGTCGCTGTCTTTTGTCCTGAATGATGTCCATTTCATCCACTTTTCTTCCATTTGTGTTTGTTGAAGTCTCAAACGATATGTCAGTTTTTCCATAATGTAGATTTCTTCTATTATTCCAGTCCACTGTTCTTGACAAGGGGGGTCGGCCTTTCCCCATTTCCTCGTAATAGCTTTCTTGCTAGCTATTAACATTATTTGTTAAATAATGTTCTGGCTCATTTTTAAAGTCGTAGTGAGGCCATTATCCAGTGTTAAAGGGTGCATTAGCACATGAACACAAAGTGGTTATAAGTATCAGTACTTTAAAATGAATCTATTTCTTATTTTACATCTGCAGTTGCACACCTTTAAACAACTTCTCAGAAATCCCATTGATTTAGGTTGCAGTTTGAGTTTAACTGGCGAATAATAACAATAAAGATAATATTAGAAACAAACACGTTAGGGTCCCTTGCTTCCTCAGGCTTAACTTTAGACTTGATTAGCATTTCAGGTTTAAATTCAAAATTGGGGAAAAAAAACAAGTTTTCCTTCTTGATTTTTTTTTACCTGAGTGACTCTAAAACTTCTTTGTAGGATTTATACCACAAAGCTTATGATAATTTACCTTATGTTAAACATTTACCATAAAATATGCAGTGGAAAAGCAGCTTTTATTAGAACTTGTAGTGGAGATGCTCTTCTTAATGATTCCTAACCTTCCAGCCATCATCAGCACCTTTGATGAGTACAAGTTGGGTGCAGCACACTCACAGCATGTTCTTTGGTTAATAATAATAACAACCAGATAGTACTGAATGCTGTAGTCTACTATATTTATGGACAAATGGTAACAAAAATGTGATCTTGTAGACAACACAAGTTGACTTTTTCATAAATGAAATGTTAGTTTCGTACCAAGCATCTCTAGGTTCTGTGAAAATAATGCTGGGACAGTAAATTTTCTGCTGTGTTTGCATCTCCTGTCCACACATAAACTGAGACTTTTAAAAAGTGGAGCTAAAAGTAAAAACTAAGTTTTTTGTTGGTCCATATAGACTTACGATACAGAGTTTTTGAGAAACCATAATGTAGCAGCCTTTTCTACTCTTATGTTGTGCCCTAGAAACCAAAACAACAATGGAAAACTTTTTAAACCATATTTTATATATTTGTCTTTTTTTATCCTGATGCTGTCATCATTTATCTTTGATTGTCTGCTGAATCGGTTAATAACTGACAGCAAATTGTAAATAAAAGAGCAACAATTATGTTGTGAGAATTTTTAGCCAAGCTAAGAATGTTCTTGCTCTTTATTTTGATATACAGTCCCTGTCATCTAGTGTAGTGGCATGCATAAATCAGTGTTTTTCTTAGAATCAATTGGACAGAGTGTTTGTTTTTTGTAGAAATGAAAAGAAAAATCTCTTCAAAAATATCCAAAGTGGTGTATAAGGGGCCTTTGGCTAAAGTTTGACACTAAATTGAAAATCTTGTTCTCCTTCTTTTTTTGCAAAACAAAAAGCAAGAGTCTTGTTAAGAAATTCATGTCTCCACAATCTTGTATTTTGGTGCTATTTAAAATCCACATTTATAATATTTTCTATGACTTTTTTTTGCATTTCTTTAAATGGCATGACAATAACCAAAAGAAGAAACAAAGGGGACAAAATTTTTATTTTATTAATTTATTTTCATTTAACTGACTAACTACATAGAGTGAAAGGTTCACATAGTGTTCTGGGACCCTGTATCAGGACCTTTGGTGGTCAGCTATGGTAACTTGTTTATTATCAGTTCATATTAATAATTCAGCTGGAAATTATATGCCTCTGAGTGTTTATATGAAATCGAGAAGCTGAAGCTTGTAAAAGAGAAGGGCGATCCACTCCATAGGGAACTTGTAAGGTAATCAGTGACTCACTATCTGTCTTTAAGCAGACTGATTTTTCTTTTACTGACACACATTTACAAACAAACAACACACCCATTAGTCTTAGGCTTAACAAAGATGTTAGCCAGAGAGCTTTAACTGTTTTCTTTATGCCAGGAACTGGTTCCAAATCAAATCTGTCTGACAGTATCCCATGTAAAGCAAAAGTGAAGGCTAGATTATTACTGTAAATACACACTGTATTTACATAAATAAACATGGTTTAATCAGACTGCTAATGAGCAACGTGGAATCCTCAGGGTAGCTCACAAGGGGCATCGCTCAGCCTCTGATGTGCACACTAAGAACGATTGGTGGGTTTGATCGGAGCCCGACAAGAATTTGCAGTCTCCCCAAGGTCATTTGTGTTTTACACATCTGCTACCTCTCTGCTTCTTCATCTTTCACCTCCTGGATGCGGTTTTCCTCTTCCTTTCTTTGACATTTTCTGCTTCTCGCTCTCCGTTTCCTCCCGTCTGGTGGTCATCTTTGCCCCAGCCATCTGTTTCATTGTATGCCACACATGGAGTTGGAGAGAAGCAGAAACAGGGACAGGAAAAGTGCAACAGTACAGATCAGTAAAGGAAGGAAACATGGAGAATGTAGCAAACATGCTATTGCGAAAATTTCTGGAACTTTAGGAGTCATGTTGTAAGACTTTATGTCTTTATATGTTCTTTTCATTGTCATATAATAACAACTAGATGCAGGAACATGACCTCGAAGTTGATGCTAAAACAGCTTGAGCTGCCCCTGTGGGCTGGCTGCAGTATGCACCCATAAACCAGATATCGATCAGTGCAAGAAGGTGGAGATGGTATAGCTATCATTTTAATGTCAATGGTGTTTTTGATTTATGCTAATACATAACATATACAGGAAATGTTAAAGAAAACATTTGGCCATATTTAAATTGGCTTCTGTGTAATAGTTGTGAAGACTTATCTCTTGTAGACAGCTCTTTGAACAACCTCAGTTGGAGAAATAGAGTTACAATCTGACCACAACTATCACCAAAATAGGTTACTACCGTTAGATATGTCCTAAAATAAAGGTAAATACTAAAGAGATATAGAGGAAAACCAGTTGCTCAACCGCCTTTATCGGCTGTGTCAAGCTCTTGCCATATTGTGAATAGTGTATTACTGCAGCACGCTCACAGATTAAGTTACACTACAACCGCTGAAACACTTGCTTGAATCAGTAAAAGCCATCTCCGGCTACACATAGTAAACTCCTGATGTCTCTTGAAGGAAGTGCTCCGGCCCTCTGGAATGGGCGGAGCCTAGAAATTTTATGAGTTGACACTTCCTTGGTTTGGGGCTTCTGCTTCCGGCTTCATCCCTAAGATGTTGTCTACAAAAGTCCTTGAACTAATTCTCTGCCTTATCAAAATAAATAGTTAAACCTTAGTTCTTTTGTAGCATCACCCTTAAAAGGTAAATTGTCTGAGTTGTCCTTCCCCTGGGGTAAAAGGACCAGAAGTGAGCTGAGGATTGTCCTTTGGCTACACTGCCATATAAGATAGCTCAAATCTCCAGACTTACACAGCAGTTTATGCAAATGCTATTTTACAAACTTTTACATCACTGTCAGTTTTACACAAAAAAAAACTATATTACTCTGTTTGATGTGCAACTGCCCCAAGGCAGTTTATGTCTCTTTTTAGACTAGATGTGCATTTTGAGGATGGAAACAAATTTTACAAATTAGTCATAATTTTTCCTACTTGAAGTTCACTTCCTGTTCAGACAACTACGTCTTCTGCTATGACTAATGTAGCCCAAACCTCCACCCTAAACCAAACACTTCACACTCTAGGATATCAGTTTAAAAACACTTAATGAGTCTTGTTCATATGGCTTTTTAAAATGTTGCTTCAGATTTGCTTCACTAGTGAATGGAAACATGTAAGGGTGGTGGGCATGATGCCAACATGACTTTCACCTTGGAAAGACAAGTTTGTGGTCTAATTGTGGCTGTGCTCTTTTTTGTCTTTGTTTCATAATTTTCCTCATTTAGTAAAGTTTATGCATCAAAATATTTTAAAGATAAAAATGATATGGGTTAAAATAGATTATTTAACTTTACTTCTTCATTGTCTGTTATTTAATTTAACATTGACTAAACTCTTTGCTTAGATTTCTGTTAAAATAAAACATTTAACAACTTGTCAAAAGTCATCTGCAGAAAGCTTGAACTCTGTTTCTTGGTTGCCAGGGCGATAATTCTCACCAATAGTAACAACCCTGACTTTATACTCTAGACGTCTTACACACTTATCCACAAAACAACATGAAGTCATCTGTATAAACATGAATCATTTTAGCCTACTTAAAAAAAAAAAAACATTTATTGTTTTTTTTCTGATGAGGGTAGCCTGGAGAAATCACTGGGGCTTGGTTGTATTTAAAATGCTACTTTACTGTGGAGACTATTTATCTTTGGAACGTCAAATATTCCCAAGCCAACAAAATATTATCAGTGTTTCACTGCAACAACTTTTATAGAAAAATTTAGCATTTATGCTTATAGCAATTTTTTTTTAAATGACAAATCATTGAACAAATTGGTTTAAGAATATTTTTTAATACTGTACTTATGTTTTACTGTATAAAATACTGCCTTATCAGAAAGTGCAATCAAATGTTGATCCCATTACTGTACAGTAAAAGCTGCAGCAACATTTCTTCCTGAGTTTAGAAGGCTCATGCTGCTACAGAAATTAGATTGCCAGCAAAGTGTCTGTTTATGGTGGAAAGTGTTTCCACCATAACACAATGGAACCGATGGGTCACGGTTTTAATGCAGTCATGAGTATGTTGGTCCAGTTTGTCAAGGTTGAAGAAGGAGATAGGCCAAAAAGCAAAGCTTTTGATTTACTGGTCCCTCTATGTTTCAACCCTCACCTTGTTCTGAAAGAACAAGGTCCCAAGCAGCTGACATGAGTTTCTTCCATAGAGTTGCTGGGCTCAACCTTACAGATAAGGTGAGCTCTCGCCTTTGAGGGGAGATCAGAGTGGAGCCACTGTTCCTCCACATCAAAAGGAGTCAAAGATAGTTCGAGCATCTGATTATGGTGCCTCCTGGACACGTCTCTCTGGACGTTTTCTGGGCATGTCCTACAGGGAGGAGACCCCAGGACAGACCCAGAACTCGCTAGAGGGATTATATATTCTTTCTGGTCTGGGAATGTATTGGGATCCTCAAGAGGAGCTGGGGAAAATTGCTGGGGAGAGGAATGTTTTTTTTTGGGGGGGGGGTTGTGTGTTTGTTTTTTTACTAAAGAAGTTCCAGTGGTAAATCAGAGCTAGTGCTAGAGGTAGTTGTTAACCTCTCAGGCTCAAATTAAGTTTTAGTAACAGGAAAAATCAGATATTTGGGGAAATTATCATCTGAGTAAAATAAGGCTCATAAAATATGAATGTGGAGTAATTAGGTATATGCAATTCGCTGTTGCAAATCTGCAACGTCTGCCTTGAGAGGGTTAACTGTTTCTTTAAAAATAAAGTTAAGAACCTGTTTGGTTCAAAAGCAGTTCTTTGCTCTGGTCCAGAAAGGAGTTGGTGGTGAGCTGGCACTGTTTTTTTAGAGCCAGAGCTTTCAGCGGTGAAAACAGAAAGAGCTGTTGCTAAGTGAGCTCTGGCTATGATTTCACACTGGAACCCGCTTGGTGGAAAAATCTTTTCTGTTTTTTTTCACTAGACCTTTTACCTTTGTGACTAGACTTTGGTGAAAGGTGAATTTATACTCTTTGAGAAGTAAAGAAATTGGCTGTCAGTCATGTGGTTGCAAGACAAAATTCACGTCATTTTGTTTTCCTTGGAGCTTTGATAGCCTCTTCTCAACACAAGGTCCAGGCAGAACTTTTTCTGATAGGTCAGAACATTGTTGTGGACTGAATCTAATGGAGCTAAAACTGCTCCAATGAGAAGCAGCTGGCTGGTGGAAATACAGCCATCTTTACAACTGTTCTAGCAAAACTTATAAACTTATAAAAATAGTCAAAAGGGGAAGAACACCTAGAAAGGAGATATCACAGTTATTGTGTAATGAGGAGACTTTGCAGAGACACAGCTCTCTGTAGCTGTGCTGGCTGGGAGAAGGTACACCTCAGATGGGCAGCGAAGGGATATTTTCCCTATGTTATTGTTCAGCATCTGTTGGAAACAGTGGTGGCATCTTTCTGACAAATTTGCAAACACTAAACAGTGTTTACAATATCAGTCTGTGTAATAAAAATGTTTGGTTGCGGTAAGGGAAGCAAAAATCTGTACAAGACGGAATAGTGGAGAATCTTGTGGGAAGAAATCTGTTCTAAAGGTGTGGGAGAAAGAAGGGGCTTCCCAGGAATTCTAGCTACAGTTCTCATAGAGTCCACATGAATAAGAACGTCTCATAACCAAGTGACCGTGTGCCGATTCTTCACTTGCCAGTATTTTTGGCTTTCTTTAGCTTCCATTTATTACCATGCTTTATTAATCTTTATGTTTCTCAATCAGATTTCTAGGTATATTGTTTGAAAAAAAAAGTTGATTATCTCACAAAGTTTAGATTTTTAACTTTGCCCCCACAGACATGGATATTGGCTATAAGAAAAGATTTACTGGGGCTGCCTGTCCTCCCAGCAGTAGGCTGATTGGGAGGGCTGGCTTTGTTTGTTAAGGTAATGGGGCCTAGGTGAGTCAGTTCACAGGCTACATGATGTACGCTCTGTCACCTCAGGAGAAAAGGGAGTTGGCGGTGGGGGCTGGGACTTGAAGGGGTATGCGCATATGGGGGTTGTCCAGCTCTCTCTAAAATCCTCTCAACTTTGCCTTGCCTCCTCCAGCTCCACCTGAAAGTGATTACCAGGCCAGCCGTGAGCAAACAAGGCCCATATGGATGGGCTATAGTGGGGCTGAAGCTGGAGCCCAGGGAGCCCTCCTCCACCACTTTGGACAGAAGAGGCCTGAACAAACACAGCTAATGAAGTCTTAACAAGCAGCCCCGGGTTAGCGTGAGCCCACTAAATGCCATCGAAGCTCTCGGAATTGTGTCCAGCAGATTGGCTAAATCTCCTCAAAGCTTTGCTTTACAAGATAAAGTTGTATTAGCATATCTCTGTCTCACCATCTTTGAGGTAAGTCCAGGATCTGGCAAGCAGTCACACTTGTGGGCTTCCTTTCATTAGCACCAGCACTTGATTCTTTAAGGGTCTTTAAACTGAACACATTAACTTGGGATCTTGACATGATCATGGATTTTATTCATTGGTTGGAGAGCATTTCTTTAAGCCCTTGGTCTTGGGGAGATGTTTTCTCACAGTAAGCCATGCGGTGCCTTAAAAACAGGAGATGAGTGCACTTCCTCGAAGTAAATCATTATCTGTGTCCAGAACAAACCCAATGCCCTGAACCCTTCCTCCATCACTCTCCCACACTGTGACCAGCACCTTACCCTCACTCCCTTTTCATTATGTCCTTTGTCACACATCTCAAATTCCAGGGTTAATTATTGGGAAGACATCCATCCTGTACACAAACACTCAGTCACATACCTCCACAGAGCTGGCAACTTCAACTCATGTTTCCTAAGAAAATAGCTATTAACAGAGTTCCTTTTTTGTTATCTTACACAAGGAAGTCCCTTAATAATTGTTATTCTGTTGAAAAAATTGCCTCACACAATAACACAATAAACCCATAAGTTGATGCCAAAACTAATAAAACAAAAATTTAAATCATCGTTTAACCATTTTTAGATGGGGTTCTGTGGAATTTTTTAAAATTTTATATATATATATATATATATATATATATATATATATATATATATATATATATATATATATATATATTTGTTCCTGCAGAAATATTTTTAAATTCCTATCGGACGTTTCCCCAGTCTGCACTAGAAGTGCTACAGCTAGCTGCTACTAACACTATTTTTGCTTGCAAAAACCATAGGTTTTGATGTTGCTACTTGTGTAAAGTGAAAATGACAGCAATGTAAATATTAATAAAGTAGCATTTGAATGAACTGTTAGGAAAGTTTGGAGAATGAATTTGCAGCAGTGGTCCACGCTGCTCTTTGCTGCATTTGGGTTAGCTGTTAGCTCATCAGTAGTCTATTTCCAAATTGAGGTTTTTTAAAACTTTTCTGCAGAAGCCCAGTTCAAAATGGCTGAACTATCCCCTTAAACATCAGCAACAACAACCAGACTTCACCACACATTCTGCACGAGTGAAGTGAAGGAGAAAAAAAAAGCTTCTTTACCCTCTGCTTTCAATATGAAACCCCACATCTGTCTTTTAATCCAAACTGTAGAGAAAATATGTGTATTTGAATGCATTACTGTGCACAGTAAAGAATAAAATGTTTAGTCGGCCATATATTCAAACAGATGTGCTGATCGCATGTCAGGCCTTGCTTTTCTCATTTCACCTAAGAGGTCCATTTTCTCAAATAGCCTGTAATTATTGCAATAATAACATTAAAACAGCAATAATTTACACATCTGCTGAGTTTATTGGAGTGTAACTTTCTAATATCAAAGGCAAAAATTATCCTGTGCAGCATATTGGAAGGATGTCTGAACAGCATTCTGGGCCAAACATCTGAGAGACAATTGCAAATAATTATTTCTAATGCCGAGTGAAAAGTTTGAAGATGTTTTTTTTCCAATATTTTATCCCTTGCAGCAAATTCTGCTTTTGCACGAAAGAAGCTTTTGTGCTTTTTATTGTAAGAAAAAATGAGTTCAAGAAGAATACTTCAAAAAGCAGGTACTGTTAAGAAAATTTCCTCAAGGTATGTGTGAAATATAACAGCGACGCATGTAGCAGAGAAGCTCCTGAGCATACATGCTGTTGCAAATTTTATAACTCCAATTGCTCCCTGGAACTTTCCTGTGTGAGAAGTGGTGTAGCTGGTGGGATGTATTGGGAAGATTTATCTGTAGCATTTTCTGAGATGTAGCTAATGTTAGAGAAGCAAGTTGAAGGAAAATGGCATCAGGTTAGATTTGATTTTGGGTAAATGTACTCAGCCACCACACAAATTTTCAACAATATAGACTTTATGTGGATGCATGGTCTGCATTGGTCACAAGGCTGAAACAATTAAAAAACTTTCACATGTTCACAAACACTGTTGTCCTTTGCACAGGGCCTGAAGTCATCCAAGAGCTATCTACAACAGGTGAGATATTAATTGTTCATGACCTTTCACAGAACCCTGCTTCAAAATGGCTGACATATCCCTTTTTCAAGCCAGAAGCACGTATATGTATTTAATGGGATTGCCTTCAGAAAAACATGTCTGGTCCACAGTCAGTTTTGTGGCAGATTTTTTTTTCAGAAGAGATTGTTTTGGGGAGGGAGGGGGCATTTACCACAGCAGGATTACTGTCACATTACAGCAGAGATCCCTGTCAGACTGAGGATATGAGAGGTCTCCGCGCGCTCTTTGCCTCGCGCAATTACACCTCCCGCTAAGCTCCATGCAAGCTGTTAAAAGGAAACATTAGCGCCTCATTTAAAATGGAAAAAAAACTGTTTCACGACGACAGACGGCTCCCTTATGGGGCGCCGTTTGTAAAGGGAGCTTGTGCTAAAAATTCATGCCTAAATTTTGTCACATTTAGCTTCTGCTAAAAATTCATGCCTAAATTTTGTCACATTTAGCTTGTGCTAAAAATTCATGCCTAAATTTTGTCACATTTAGCTTCAAACACTGTTTAAAAATGTAGTGTTGATTTTCTGATGTCACTTTTTACAACATTTAGATTTAACATTTAGCATTTAGATTTATATTTAGTATGTAGCTGTAACAATTACATGTAACTAGCTAAATGTTGTAAAAAGTGACATCAGAAA